>NC_139804.1:19255747-19259707 GCF_963457635.1 Microchirus variegatus
ACTATAACACATCAATTATTCATATTCCAACAACATGTTGTGATTAAAGACCTCATATCAAGTGTTTCAATCAGATTTTTAAATTGAATTAAAAGCACTAACACACCTACACACGTATATATATATCGCTTTAACCGACTTAATTATTTTGCACGTGAATATGAAATTCAATAACTATATATATATATATATATATATCATATTCCCATATTATTACACGCCTGTGTGCTTAAGTAAAATAGCTTAAGATATGTAGTTTATACATGTTATACACTATTGTATAGGTCAGTAAATGATGGTATATTAAACGTTATAAATAATGAATTTCATCACGCATGATAAACATAAACACAGACCAGCAACATATCAACAACATACTATACTATACTATACTATACTGTTAATGTAAAGGTATAAACATTTTACGTCTTTCCGGTTTTGATGATAAACCACTTAATCCCTCTCACAGCGCTCATGTATTTATTTAATTATTTATTGATGCCATATTTTAATAGCTCCATTAAAAAGCGTCCCTATAAGATAAGACCACATCTAGACCTGCGTGTTTTTTTGTATTTCTGTTTGGTGCAGGAGGCTGATAATCATATTATTGTGGAGTAGGAAATATAGGCTGCATGTGTGTGTATTTTAAGTGGCGGTGGGGAAAGTCAAGTGGTGTCAAAGTGTCAACACACACACACACACACACACACACACACACACACACACACACACACACACACACACACACACACACACACACACACACACACACACACACACACACATACACACACAGCTTTGTATACGTTAAGACGAACATCAACATAATTTATTCATCTTTAAGTTAGATTCTGTCCTGGAGAGAAATCTTTTTTTGGAAAGAGTTAAAATATTTTTGCAATGCTTCTTTATTTCCCTACAAAAGCTCTACCTATATAAAAAAAATGTTCCCCACTCCTGACTTTTTTCCACATTATTCTAACTCACTTCACAGTACATTCTTCATTAAACTTTCATCAGCTGAACACACGCTCTAACAACAGCACGAAAACAACCTTATCAAATAATAAATGCGTAAAATACCCACATCAACAGATTTCAATACTTACAAATCCGTGCTTGTCTGAGATGTTGTTGGTCAGTTTGAGTTTGTGGAAAGCAACAGGCTTTGCCATCCACTGCTCGCCGGTGGCCGGACTGTCCGGGTGGATGTACATCCTCTTAGGCACATCTCCGGGTCGGCCTTGCCCGCCACCATCCAGCGGGAGTTGTGGAACTTGTAGCGGCAGTCGTCCGCTGCCACGATGTCCATGAGCAGGATGTATTTGGCTTTTTTATCCAGGCCGTTTATTCGCACTTTGAACGGAGGGAACATCCTCCTGAAGGGAAGGAAAACACGAGCGCGCACACACACACACAGACAGAGTCAGCACACCGTGATTCAACCATAACACAACAGCACTTTATAGTAGATGGACAATTGGACAGGTTTGACAAAAGACGCACTGAAAGCGCAGGAAAAACACAACGCTCTGACAAGTGGAAATATTGCAATAGTCAGACATTATTGTCCGTTTTGCGGGCAATTAGTGAAAAACCACAGCGTGTGTGTGTGTGTGTGTATATTTGTGTGTCTCTACGTATGTGTATTGTCAATGCACTACAAAGCTGAGCCGTATATTTATGACCACACCACTCCACGTTGCTGCTTTTTGAAGTGACAGCCTGTTTATAAAACCCAGAAGTCTGCTGTCTCTACAGAATGCAGCCTCACAGATAAACCCCTGATTAAAGCTCGGGCCATAATTTCTCCGCCTCCCTAAAAAATATTCCAAATATTTACTTTGATCATCCTGGAAATGTAGCTATCACAAATATTCCCCCCAAAATAAATGTATGTTTTTTATGACAGACTCTTAGTTTCATAAATGAAGTTTACAAATGTGGGACTGAAACTCCAATTTAAGAAAAATAAAAAATATTTAGTGAAGAATTCAATGTTGAAGTATTATACCCTTGGTGTATTTAATAATGTTCGTGCGGATTTTTATTAATCATAGAACAGGTTATTATTCGGCGTTATAATAGATGGTGAATATAAAGCAGGGGCCTGGCGCACAGGCTGCTATTGAATACCGTGAATAAATGGGGTTTAAGCAGCTTTAAACTTGTCAGCTGCTTTGTATTTTCTGCATTTATACATGTTACGGGTTGAACAAAATTAAAATACCCTCGTAAATTAAAGCTTACCTTCCGGACTTGGTAATAACCATTTCCGTCCCGAGTTTATGAAACTGGTCCCAAAGATCCTTTGCTTCCAGTGTAACTTTGGGGTCGTCGTCCACCTCCTCCTCGGGCTCCAGGCTCTTCATGCTCCGGAGATGAGCCGCCTGATGGTGGCTGAGTGCCGGGTGGAGTCCAGCCTCCGTCGCCGCGGCCAGGCCGTGGTCCGCGATGGGCTTGGTGAGCGCCCCGGGAGGCAGGCTGAGCGCCGGGAAGAAGGACGGCTGCGCGGCCGCCAGGAAGGCGGACATTGGGAAGTCGGTTGGCCGGTGTGCGTGGAAAGGGTGATAAGCCATTGCAGTCCCTGTGAAAACTGGATCTCTCATCGGTGCATCCACAAAAAACAAGTGAAATAATGGATGTTTATATTTTTTTTTAGTGGTATTCCCCCCTAACTGGAGCCAGTATAGGTCCGCGATTCGCGAGCAATTGATTTGTTTAAGCTGCACAGAAGAGTCCAGCGCCTTAACGCGTTATCAACGTGAAGAAGAAAAAAGAAAAATAGCCCAGAGTTGTTGTTGAAATTGTTGTTGGAGCGTTTTTCCTTTGGTTCCTCCGCCGGAATCCTTCAGCGGGAGCGGCGCTGTGGAGGGAGAGCGCGGCGGCTGCGTCGTGTGCCTCTGGTAGAAATGAACAGTTTCTCTGCTTCAGTCATCCCACACTGACTGGAGAGATGTGGCCGCGTTCACTGCAGATCTGTGACTATCTCACATGTCCTTCCTGCCTCCATCCCCAACACTAATGAACCAAGCCCCTTTGATTGCTGATTTTACGCTTTCTGGACCAATTGTGGGCCCCTATAGGCGTGGTTCTGACAGCTCCGGCCAGACTCTACGAGAGGAGGGAGGAAGAGGAGGGGGGAGACAAGAAGGTGTCGGAAGCATTAGCAGTAAGAAAACATGTCAACAGGATAAAATATTAACCAATGACAGGGAAGATTGGGAAATCCCTCCCCCATTTCCAAGCCAAACACCGGGTCAGCCCTCAGTTCTTGGCCGGCGGAGGCATCACCTCTCTCGGCTTGCGTTTTTACAATGTCGCCTCCGGAGAAAGCAACCTGTCCACTGTGTGAATACTCACCTTTATAGAGAGGAACAGCTCCAGCTCTTTACTGTCTCTCTCTACAGTCACTGCTCTGCAACACAGCTCTACATTCCGGAGACGGTTGTAAAGAGCTGCTCCCTCTCTTTTTCTCTTTCGCTCTCTCTCTCTCTCTCTCTTTCTAATCAGACTTGTAGTTATCCCAAGTTATCGGCTGCTATGACGCTTAGGCTGGATTTGTCTCCCGTTAGCCCGGACCATGTCAGCTGAGAGTGCAGTCACTTCAGACTCACAAAGACCCGGGTTTCCCCCCACGCGAGAGCCGCGTATCTGTGCGTTTAAACCCTGATCGGGCTGACGGGGAGGCAGCAGCAGCAGCAGCAGCAGCAGCGGCAGCAACGGCAGCAGCAGCAGCAGCAGCAGCAGTTTAACACAGAGACAAGACTGGAGAGAAAAAAAATCACACACAAACCCAGATGCTGCGTGCATGGAGGAAAAAAAAAGAGGAAACCATATGAATGACGATGAATGAATTTTGAGCGAAAATCAGGGAGAAGGAAGGAAAGCGGTGAGTGCTCACTTCGACACAAACTCTTCCTTGTTTGGCTGCAAAGTTATAAGAGCAGATTTACA
>NC_139804.1:19259907-19458266 GCF_963457635.1 Microchirus variegatus
AGCGTGCCAGTGAGTGAAGCCAAGCGCCTGGCAGTCTCTCTCCGTCTCCCGTATAGACTCTTCTTTGTTGTTTTCCTGACTGATTTGACTATTGACTCTAGACTGCCCCTATGTTTTCTGGTGGTATTGCTCCATTACGCCAATCATCGTAAGCTCCCCTGCGACAAAAAAAGTCCATCTGTCCCTGTCTTTTGCGTAAGAGTATGAATAGGCCTTTAGTTGCACACTTGGTATACTTCTTCATTATCTACTTGCACTTGCAAAGTCATGGATATTCCACGCAGGTCTGGTTATGAATCAGCAAGTCATTAGTTTGAAATTCAAATCTATTTTCACACCATGTTCTGCTCATTTAAGACAATTGTTGTGCCGCAGCTCTAATGCTCCATAATGAAATGCAAACAAGGCTGGTAATGTTCCGTTCAACTTTTATTTGATGTGGAGATAGATACATTGTAAGTTCAATTATATAATTAAAAAAATATTAAAGGGAAAATTTGATTTTTTTTTTCTTGTTTTGATTGCAAGGAGGCTAATTGCTGTCTGATATATTGGTCCTACATGAATGCTTTCAAAGTACTGCTTGTTCTTCTCATAGTCTCCTGTTGTAGCACAATCATAGGGGGTTTATTTTAATATAAGTGACTATTAGTTTAATGAAGTCTTTGTCATTAGTAAGTCATACTACACTGCAGATGTACAGGGTCCAGTTAATTCCAATCGAGTCCCATTCTACATGATGCACCATTTACATATTTATTGTAGAGGACATCTATACTTTGTTATGATGATGAGTAGTCTTTCCAAGTCCAACCCCACCTCAGAACTCTCCTTCCCAGACAAGCCATCCACTATGTTGACTCCATTTTAATTCCCATGCTGATTTTGAGCAGGAATTGGAATACAGTAAACATCCAGACAGTGCCGGAAAAACATTCATGTCTGACACATGATTATTGAACATGTGCAATACCATTAATGTTACCTTGAATTTAATACAAAGGTTACATTGTTCATCACTAGATGTTTTAGTAATAGCAAAAAGTGTTGTTTAAGTTGTGAAATAGGAGTTTAAAGATGAGCAGAATAAAAAGACTGTAATTGGGCTTGGGTCGGGCTTGGTTTGGCTTCGATGCGACTTCAGTCACAAACATTCTCCAAAGGATTTACTATGAATCAGTACTTGATAGTACTAATAAAATAAGGTCAATGCCAATATAAGCACCAAGTTCAGTACCAACTGGGCCGATGTGTGTTGTCTATGTGCTTGTGTGTTACTGTGTTTTTTAAAAGTAGGAGGGGATATGTTTTTTGTTCTTATTTATTTTGTCGATTTGTGCCAAGATAGATTAAATTATTCCATACATCCTGTATGGATTTTCTGTAAAAGCCAAATCATAATCTCAAATTAAGCACAGTATGGCCTTCTCTGTTGGAGCTCATTTTGTTTTGCATGGAAACTTTTTAAATCCTGTCACTCTGAAAAAAAAGAAAAGAAGTGCTGTCAACGGCTTGAAGGATGTGGGGGTTTATTGAGATGGAAAATGGCTGCTGGTTAGTGTCCTGGGCTAAGTAAATGATATAAAAGCCAATCCCAGTGTCTTAATGGCCTTCATTCTTCTCTGAGGGGGTGGAGGTAATTATAAAGTTCATTACTGTAATGAGATAGGCAGCGTTTGAGAGAGAGCCATCAGTAACTGGACCGCGACACAGCGATACAACTGTTGATCAAGTCACTGGAACAGGACGTGAACGAGTTGGGACAAGTTCTGGTGATGTCATTTGTTTCTTGAATACTTTTTCCTGCCTACATGATAGATGAGCCTATAAATGGGCTATATGAAAGATTATTCATGTGTTAATCATTTTTTTTAATGCCAATAAATGGAAAAATCATTACGTGACTAAAAAAAATACACTTTCCGTAGCCTCCACTGTTGCCTGCAATTGTCTGTAGACTGATTTTCTGTTAAAATCTGAAAGATATGTCTCTCAGGTAGACATCAGTAGGGTCATTAGGGTCACACCAAAATTAGCTACACAGCTCAGAAATATTAAGACAATCCATAATCCAGACTTATAAACGTCTAATGAAAATCCAGTACTAAAGTAAAGGAGTAAAAGGTTGGAATATTCATGTGAAATGCCCCTATGAGTCAACCCAATAACGTTTTCATGTAAGTTTAACCTGTGTTTTCTTCACTGACAGGGAGGAAAATGAATCAGACATGAGAAACCAAGAGCAGCTTCATTGCCAAATGCTGAATTTAAGATAAAGTATAATAAACTAGGCTGACATAAGCCTGTTTTTTGGTGAACACTTCGAACTTGGAGTGGTTCGATTGACAAAATAAGAGTCAGAGTAGGAACTGCAATCAAAAAGATAGTGTGTGTTACAACTGTACGTGTACATAAAGACAGGAATAGGCATCATTACATTCTTCATATAAAGCTCCACATATGTCTCATCCGGCTTTATAATTTAATTCTCGTACATGAGCTTGGGACACACTGCTGTAGCTATTTATACCGTTTGTGCCACTAATTCATCACATGCACCTGTAAAGTGTCGTTGCAGTAATATCTCAGTTGTCTTCATCACGATTGGTGATTGCTGTATTATGCTGTTACTGCGCACATGATGTACAAAGTGGCTTACAGTCCAGGATCAGATGAAAATGTAACTAGCAGAGAAGTCATGTCATGAATGTAAATAAAACATGATAAAGCCGAGTGGCTCAGGAAGATAAAGACGGAACTCAAATGTACAGTGAAGTGTTTATTCTAAACCAACTAGCCCAATTCTTGATATGTGTGTATTACATTATGTCTTTATATTCCCAGATTTTCTTTTGTGAGACAAGGGACACGTGTATTTTCAACATTAACAACTGTGCGCCTCCAGTTCTCCCATAATTCCTCTTTTTGATATCACTATCAGAGAGGTTTATTTGACAGTGGGAGGTCCATAATATTCATCGCAGAGCTGAAAAATATTTATATCAAAGTTTAGCAGGCTACAGGAGGCCCTCAGCGATGACAATGCCATTTTCATCACAGCAAAGCAACTGCATTGTTATTGACATCCACTACATTACATAAACAATTGACCTTTCAAAATAATATGTCTGATAATGGATCTAATTGCTTGTTCAGATTAGACCTATATGCAGTGTACGCACTTGTATTAAGGTTGCTCGGTTATCAGTTTATCTGCATAATATTTGTCGCAAAGTCATCACTGTAGTCTATTTTTATGAGGAAGTCATGTACTGTATATCTGACCTTAATGATCCAATGGTTTAGTGTAATCAGATATTTACCAGGTGCCAGGGGCGGAGCTACGGGGGGGCAAGGGGGGCAGCTGCCCCCCTAACTTTGTGTTTTAAAAACTTTACTTGTAAAAACATCCGCCACTATGTCCACAAGCTTTTCAAAGTATTGAAACAAACAATAAATTGACCAAAAGTCAATAATTGTAAATATAATCCTAGGCCCCTGACTCACTTAGCTACGGCCCTGCATCAAAAGTCTGCTGCGGTGACTCTACATCCCGGCAAAGAGAGGAGCCGCTGCGCTGCCCCCCGACTGAAGTTGAAGTCAGTTTCCCCAGGTGAAGTTTAAACACCCAAATTTAACCAATTTAAAGTTACATTTATAATGAATGTAATCTAAGGCAATCTAAGGTCTACACACTACACAGTTGTAGCTAGATGGATCATATTGATTTGATAAGCTAAGCAGTAGACCTGCTATAAAACCACTTACTGACAACTATCACAGCAATGAGTTAAACCAGGTTACATCCTTTACTTTTCTAACTGGGGAAATAACAAATAACAGCTACAGCTAACTCATGCACCAACCCCCTGAACCAACTCTGCTAAACTACAAGCACAATTCCTGCTTTACACTCAAATTGCAGTTGTAAAACACATATTTTTCAAAACACTACACACAGTTCTCTGCATTTGGCACAATTTTCATGAAGAAAATCTCTTGTTTTCACAAGAAACACACTGTCATTCAAAATTCTAAAATGAATTTCCCTACTATGCAAACTGACTCATCACATGGGAAAACACCTGTCACACAGGTTTACAATTTGCAATCAGTGTGTTAGCATAAAAGGGTTCTGTTTTGTATGTAGACCACTGTGCAACTTTGTGTTGGTTGGGATGTACACTGTGTACATTGTTTTTGTGGGAAATATATAGGAATACAATATATTTGTTACTGTGTATTTGTGTGTTTTGAGTATAAAAATAATCCAGCCATTATCTAACGCTTCATCCTCGCTGGGTGACATAGGCTGATCGGCGGGGTCACACCCTGGACAGTTCACCAGTCCATAACAGGGCCTATAAAAACAATATTCTAAAATATTTTACACACTTATGTATGTAGTGTCTGTAGTAAGCGTAACACTAAACACTAAAAAAGGCCTAAGTCATTATGATCGATGAAGAAGAAGTGTTTTCCATTCATCATAGTGTTTTACATTGATCACATCAGTGTTCAACTGGTTCTTATAAATGTCTATTGATATGATGGTTTGTGTGTGTCATTTGAAAAGAATATACCATTTTGAGAAGAAATAACATTGTTTTGAATGTTAAGTTTCATTTTGCAGGAGAATTGAGGGGTTTTGCCCATTGTGTGTGTGTGTTTTTGGATTTTGTGTGTAGAGTTCTGAGAGCATGAGGCATGCTTTCAGAAAATGTGTGTAAACAATCGAGAAAAACTGTAAGTAGTCTAAACATAACTGTTGTGTGTAATAAATATCTTCTGATTTTAGATTTGTTATACGCATTAGCTACATTGCCCGACAGTGTAGTGATACAAGGATGACAGCTTCTCACGTCTTGACTATTGCAGGGAAGAGTAGCTGGAGAGAGCAGAACAATGAAAAGGAGAGCAAAAACTGGGGATATTGAAAGGGTTTTTAGTAAGAAAAGTGCACAGCAGAAAGAGAAGGAGGGAAATGAAGGAGAAAGTAGTGGAGAGACCAGGAGGCTCAAAGCAGAAGAAGACCACAGAAGGAGATGAACAAATAATTGAAGGAGAAGAGGATGTGAGGGATGAAGAGGAGGAGGCTGCTGCAGATTCAGAAAGTGAGACAGAGGCAGGGAGTGACAGGGAGGAAGAGGGTCCTCAGCCTTTAATTTAGCTTTTAATACTTTTTAAGAGATGCACTGGGCGTGTTGCTGTTGTTCATGATAAAACAGTAATTAGTTTTAAAGTATTTTTATGTTTGCTTATTTATGTTAAATCCATTTACATTTGGGGATTCTTGCGTACCGTCTTCTCATGCCACCCTGCCAAGACCTCTTGCCACCGCTTTGCCACCCCATGTAGAATTTTCTAGATCCACCACTGCCAGGTGCTTGTTTCCAGGTGTTTATTAGTTACTGTAAATAAACTATATGAGCTCTAACGCCTGCTTTTTACTTTATTATAAACCTGCAGCCACAGTTAATTTGCATACAATAACACATCAACAATGACTCATGGCAGCAGGTCAATTTCTCTGTAAAGGCAACAACGTTGTATTGCAGTCAATTTATATGACAGGCTAAATAATAACTCTAAACAATTCCGTCGTTGAATGTCACATACTTATGTTAGAACACTCAGTGTGTCATACTTTCACTTTCGCACGACTGATGTGTTGGTAACATCAGCGGAGAGTTGCCTTGTGGCTGAAGATGAACTTGAATAAGTCATCATCATTACTTGCTTTTTGATTATTGTTAAGTAAAAATAAATGTTTTATGTACATTGTCAGATATGCAGATACAGTATCATTCATATCAGTAACATCAGTGGATATAAATGAAATAAACCACAATTTATATGATTTATTCAACTACAAACAAACAAAACAAGACATTTTCCAGATTTCAGAAAGCATCCCCTAAAGACTGCAAACTGTATTCAAAAGATATATGCACATAATTATGGTAAGTTCCCTGGTTGTCAGGGTCTTGGTGTCTTATAGCACAAGTAAACATCATACATTTATTTTTATAAACCTGAATTATCCATCATTCCAGTAAAAAAAAAAAAACGGATATAAAAGCAGATGATTTCAATACTTGCATTACAATTGCATTTCAATTAAAACATGGTACAACCTATCTGATTTCACCACTGGTAAACTTCCTGTTGCTAATCAACTTTTTTTTTTTTTTTTTTTTAACGATTCTACTGGAAATCCTCAAACGCATCATTACTTTTCAGCCTCATTTCATTTAATGAAGTCAATTCGGCTGTTAACTAAACCCCATTCACTTCCAGGACTAATGAATAAAAGTGTGCTTGAGTTGATGAATGAAAGCCAAATGGTGAAAACTGAATGATGTAGAATCTGTTAAACTAACACTTGGCTCAGAATCACTTCAGTCACAGGTCTGCTGCTGCTGCTGCTGCTGTTGTTGTTGTGCTTTTAGGCAATTAACAAAGACATTTAGTCACTCAGCTGTAGAAGCTGGCAGCAAACATTCACTGGAATGTTTGTAACCAGCATGCTGGTCAGTGACCCATTGATTTATCCACTACAGACACATTTTTACAAACGTTTGTTGTTCAGTGAGTGTTAATTTGAAACCATGCAAACGGCCAGGTAGAAAATCTTCACTATATTTTTTCCATAATAAAGTTTTTGTGATAATAAAAAATATATATAATAGTGTCAACCCACTCAAATGTCACACATTGGTATGTGAACTCCTCTTTTGAATTCCTGAGATAATTTATTATTTTATGTAGATCTATGATGTGTTCAGATAGCAGAGATAACTATATTTGGAAAAGCAGAGGCGGATCTTACTGCTGCATGACGAGCTACACCTGAAACCTTGCATTTATTGGACGATGCAGTCTGTCACACAGTGTCCACACACACATATTCTGCTTTATGGGCTCTCTTGCTTCTGTTCAATTTGACCATAAATGGGAGCATAATTCACAAAATGGACCTTGTGCGGTGTTGACGAGGACCCAAAACTGGTGACTGAAACCATAAACTGAAATACGGCTGAACGGGTTGTGATTCGGCTCACTGTCGCTGACTTTCAGCAGTGCTGTCACTAAATACACCAGACTCTTCTGTTGGAGATGAATGCATGTTTTCAGGATTTCTTTTTAACTGATCTCCAGTTCAGCATTGTTCGCTTTGATTATTGGTCATGACTTGACAACACTCTCTGACCACTCAGTAGCCGGCAGTCTGTTGACGTCACACTTTAGTATTGGCTCAGCTCGCACCAGGTACCAGGTATTATAGCTATTGGAAAAACAAAAAAAAACAACTGAACAAGAGTCAGGTTGAGCTGAGAAAATTTGCTAGAATTGTAGCCCCTTGTTTTCAGCCCCACATTCACTCAGGGGCTAGTAACAATTGTTAATGCAGTAATTAAATTAAATAATAAATATAAAGCATATGGCTAAGGGCTATAAAATGAATGTCTTTCTTAGCATTGCACTGGAATCGACGCTGATCAGAGATGAAGCAAACGCTGTAGTCATTTGATCTCGTTGCACCATGAGTTATATCACACTGTACGAAACGTGCTGTAGCTATATGAATAAAGGCTGCTTGATTGATTGATTAATTGATTAAACCTTGCCTTATAGTCACACTTTTATGCTTTTATTAACCATAACTGCGCTGTTATAAGAACAATATGCCAATTTTGTGAACTGTGTCTCTCTCTTTCTGTCTTGGCACAAAAAAAAAACATGAAGCTGAAATAATGGTTCATTTTGACTGTGACTCAGCCAGTATAAGATATGCCTGATTTCCACTGTGAATTATATCAGCTCCTGGCAGCTGATTTATCGAATGGGAGGGCTACATTTGTAATAAACTAGAAGAAATTATTGCCTGGTGTTAATGCTGGAGATTTGATTGAAACAGATACAGCGGCTGTTGGAAATTGGACAGTAAATCACTATGTTCCATCAGGCTTGCTATTCTGAGGGGCTTACACAGATATTGACAGATAATGTTTTTTTTATACTTTGGCTTTGATTAGTCATTACAGAAACCTTATTTTCATTAGCCTTCCAATTAACATGATAGTGTTTTCAAACAGCCTACGTTAGTGTGAGTGCTGTGTAATGGTGTTTTTTTTTTTTTTGTATTTCCAAAAGGGCCTGGTCCCATAAACACTGATAGATTTTGATTTCAAGAACTGAACAGTTGAATGTCTTGTCTAAGCTTGGTATTGATATCTTTTGGTCATACAATTTTAAGCAAAAACTAATAATAATTAAGGGCATAAAGATGGTCAGAGGACCACTGCCATTATATCATTTGTCAACATGAAAACAAGTATGGCCAGAGAGGTTAAGAGGACGAAAACATGATTTCACATCACAAATTCAAGTTAAAGTACAGTAAGTAAGAATCAATTATTGTGGCACTAATAATAATAATTATACTTATTAAAGCAACCACAGAAAAGCACAAACTTTCAAAAGTGTATGAGAAAGACAGTAACAGTGATGGCTGGAAGAGCGGAAGTCCGCTGTGTTCTATTCTTGGCTGCACAGTGCAGCACAGAGTTCTACACCAACTTCCAGCCTCAGAGGATTTACGCGTCCAGTGGATACATGTTATATGACGGCAATGTGCCTGCTAGAGTCTGCAAATGATGGCTTTTCCAATTGCTAACTAGACCCTAACCCTAACTTGTAGAAATAGGGTATAATATGTCTGCTTTAAGGTTGTGCTGACCAATCTGTTGCTGGACTGCTGTTGCTGCTACATGTTTGGATAAACAATTCCAAAATGCTGATATGACCAATTGAAATTTGATTTTCTACAAAGCTTTTAAAGGGGTGTGTCAGATATTTTACATGTGACAATCTCATTCCACTCAGACTTCAGGTACTGCAGAAAAAAGAAACCATTATGATGATGATGTCTGCTATTAATCACAGTCTGTCGCAGTTAATTTTGACAGAAAATTTGATTTTAGTTATATTATAGAGTAAAATACCATTATATAGATTAAAATACCATTTAGTTTTAGTCATATTTTAGTCATCTGAGATGTCTTAGTTTTATTCTTGTTTTAGTCGACTAAATATAATCATATTTTTAGTCTTGTTTTTTTCCTTTGAGTTTCATGTTTCATTATTTTTTCCTTTAACTTTTTTGAGAAGTTTACTTTTGAGTGTGAGGCTCCGCATGGTTTTTTCTTCCATAACGTTGTACAGTACGTGAAATTATATTGTCTCTTCTCTTTCTTTCTAACGTTTTGCCACTTTCCTCCTGTGTCCTCTTCCATTTTGACATCCGGTTACATCAACCTAAGCTCATTGAATCCCTTCCCAGTTCATCCTGCCCTAACGGTTTTATTTTATTTGTTGATGATAGTGCCTGTACATTTGGTCATAGTTTTTATCATATCAACTCAATTTTTCTTTACTTTCATTTTTGTCTGTAAAAAAGAGACGTTGACGGACATTTTTTTTTCATAATCATTTTCGTCAAGTCAACAATGATGTGTTCTCACACGGCTGAAAAATGCAAAGTTGCCATCTGAAATATGTATAATATATAACATTTTATGGGTATTTAATATAGTGTTTAAATAACATAGTTGTGACCATTATATCTAACCATGTTGTCCAGCAGTGACTGTTTCTCCTCCTGCAGGAGGGAGCGCTTAAAGAGAGAGACTGCTGTTTTCATGCAAAGTACTCCAGGTCGCATTGTGTTTGCATGTGTGCCTTTCATTGTTAGTGTGTGTGTGTGTGTGTGTGTGTGTGTGTGTGTGTGTGTGTGTGTGTGTGTGTGTGTGTGTGTGTGTGTGTGTGTGTGTGTGTGTGTCAAAAAAAAACCATCAGCATTTACAGCATGCTTGTTTAAAACTGATTACATTTTCCACATCCAAACAATCCTCCGCATTGTGTGTCAGTAATGTGCATGCACCCTCCATGTATTGCACATGCAGATTCACATTTGCCATGTCAATAAACCATTTACAATAGATTTTAATTGTCTGACGGCGAATGAAGGGAGGGCGAGGGAGGGCAGAGAGAGTTTACCACTCTGGCAGGGAGACTGTTAATTGCCCATGACTGTGACTGTGTCGTCTTTTTCCTTGACTTGACCGACACTGGCCAATCAATACTCAGTGTTGTCTGATTATTGCAGGAAACACCCCGTCTTTTACAGCTTTAAATAACATGATAGTGACCATTATTTCAACAGCTTCAGAGATGATAATACCAATTTGTGTACATGGCTCAAAGAAAGTCACACAAGGCTTTTTTCAGTTTATGTAAGTGCAAATTTGATAGAAGGATTGTCATGAATGTATTTCAACTTCTGTGTGAATTAGTTTTGGATGTGGTTGATAATTCATTCAATGGTTCACCAGGCCTTAAATCAAATGAATATGTGTAAGAACAATAAAAATCCAACTTAGACCCCAAATTTGTATGTGCTTATTCGTGCTTCATGTGCGCAAATTGAAGATTCTCCATTATCTGCCTCTAGTAAATTTAATACATCTGCAGGGGAAAAAAAGAAAATATTTTATTTTTATTATAAATAATATAAAATTATAATTATTTTTTTAATTATATTTTTGTAGTTTGCCAAAAAAAAATAAGAGATGCCATCCAATTTCATACATACACAGATGGAAATGTGAGGAATAAGAGTTTAAGTGGTGACCTTTTCAGAATGAGCTCAAAATCGACAGGAAATATATAAAAAAAACATGATAATTTCAAAAGAAAACAAAAACAAGCTACCTTTATTGACCTTACACAACCACTAGGAAGCCACTTCCAAATATGTGATATACACTCACTGGCTACTTTATTAGGTATAATTAACAATTAAGTGTCAGGAGAGACACACAATATGGTCTCCTGTTTCTGTAGACCCTCTGCTTCAAGGTTTGACATGTTGCACGTTCGTAGGAGGTCTTCTTCACACCCTTGTTGTAGGTAGTTCAACAAAGGTATGAAGTAATTATTTGAGTTACTGTTGTCATTCTATGATTTTAGCAGTCTGGTCATTCATCTAGGTCAAGAAGTTGGTATAGTGGTTAGCACTCTTGCCTTTGCAGCAAGAAAACCTAATCGGAACAAGGATTTTTCTGCATGGATTTTTCTGCATGGAGTTTGCATGTTCTCCCCGTGTGGGTGGATTTTATGCAGGTTCTCTGGTTTATTACCATAGTCAAAAAACATGCAAAATGGGAATTAGGTTAACTGGACACAAATTGACCATAGATGTGAATGTGAGAGTGGGTGGTTGTTCATCTATGTATGTGGCCCTGTGATGGACTGGTGAACTGTCCAGGGTGTACCCCGCCTATCGCCCTATGTCAGCTGAGATTGGCACAGCTCCCTCATGTGGAGGTTAAAGCGGTAGAACATGGATGGATGGTCATTCACCTCTGACCTCAGGCATGAGAACTGCTGCTCATTTTTCTCTATGAACCTAGAGATGGTTGTAGCTCAGCAGTTTCTGAAAAATTCAGACTAGTCGATCTGGGACTAACAACCATGCCACTTTAAAGGTCACTTAAATCACCTTTCTCCTCCATTCTGACGCTGAGGTTGAACTTCAGGGTCGTCTTGACCATATCTAGGAATTAAACTGTTTCTATAGTTCCTCTTTCACTAAAAATTGTCTGGGAACGATGCCTAAATTTGCATCGCTGCTAAAAATTAAGTATACTAAAAATTATAAGAGTTTGATTACAGACCATTGTGAACTGCAGGCATTTGCCAAAACATCACCACTGGTCATGATCCTAGAGCCTCGGTTGTGACGATTACATGTCCTGTTGCTTGTCATTTTTTGCTTCCATACAGCAAACTGCACCACGGCTGTGTCTCCATGTGACAGGTTACACAGCGATCCCACAGTGAGTAACCCCATGTGATAAATGACTCCCGTTTTCCTCTTGTTTGAGCCCGATCATCGAAGTGAAGACTGAGGTTATTTCTGTTATTTCATTAAAGTGCTGCATGACTCTGTCTCGGCCTCCAGAACTGTTTAATATATGAGTTGCTCATCAGTTAAAATAATGCTATGTCTACTTTTCTTGATTCATGTCAGCGTGAACACAAACTGTTTACATTAAGTATTATATTGTGTCTATTTTTATATATTTTTCCACAAAACAAAAGCTACAATTTTCTTCCATCATACTTGATGTTATGTCTCGTTTCCTCTGCTGCAGAGAAACTGTCATAATTAAATAATGGATAACAGAATTTTGTTGAGACGGCATGGTTTTGGTCCAGTGGCCGGAATACTGAAAGCTCAAGATTACAAAGAGCATCTTCATGTTTTTTTTTAACGGTGCCTCCTCCTTTAATGCCCTCTTCCTCCCTAAAAGCATTTTGTTTAAACAAGAAACACATTCAGGAGCAGAGGCAATCGCTCTCACTGAAATGGCTTTTTCAGCAGTTTGTTACACTGTGTACTGTCAGGGCTGAAGTGAAACGCACGCAGTCCACTTGTATGCATACATTCAGCATTTGTGAGTGTGTGCGAAAACCTCACATACATAGCATGTTTACCTTGCATATGTTAATCATTTTGTGCATGTATAGCCTCTACATCTGGAGTCTCCGATAATATTTAAAAAAAAAAAAAAAGTGTGTATCTGACCATATTATTGGCCTATGAGATGACAACATTGTCATGGCCTTTGCAACGGCACTAAACTGAACTAAACTTATGTTAAAATTGTCTGAAAAGAGGAAATGAGGGTGATGATAAAATTACTGGGAGAATATCTAGTTAATTGTTTAAGGGATGTAATTGAGAAAGCTGTTGAGTTGCATGGAAATGAAATTTTATTTTTAACAATGGTATTTATATACCAGGGTTCATGACATGCGACACGCACTTCGGCGCACACGGAAGTATACCAGTATACATTTTGGTCTCTACCTCTGCACATACTGGATGAATAATCTATATATCTTTAAAACTGGATTGATCTCACACTTGATGAAGTAGAAGATGTTATACAAATTTGGTACAAAATTTGGTACAAGCACATGCATTTTTCTTATTTCCTTCCCGGCTCAGTTTGTGACAAGAACAGACACTTTTGTAAACTTAAGAAGGAACAACCAGGCAGGAGAACTGAAAGACAGTCGGGCTGCACAAGTGAAGACGACTCACTGTTCACACACTCACGCTAACTCTCATAGTGTGTGTGCATTTTCCGCATGGCGAAGGCTGGGGTTCCAAAGTTTAAGAGGATTAGTGACTTGAAAAAGGTAGCCGTCATTTAATTGAAGGCTTACCAGCAGCCAGAAAAAGGCTAGCAGTCAAAGTGAAGGTATAACCCAGCCCAGAACATCCTGTTGAGACCACATTTGCCGTCATCCATGTGTTTCCTCACGCCTGCTTTGCCCGCCTTCTTCTCAACCTCAGAGGCACGCATCATGTTTTATCGCTGAGCTTCAGCTTCTTAAAGACGTGTACACATTTTTTTTTTTTTTTTTGCAATTTTTAATCTCTTCAGCACGTTAAGAAAGGTGCCTTCAACTGGTAGTATTCAAATGCTGTGATCTTTGGAAACTGCTCAGGCCCTGAATCTGTCTTTTTCCTCACTCTGGTGAGAAACTGCATGGGCCGCGAGGAGATGATACATGAGGAGTTGTGTGTCTGTGTTACGCTTTTACTGGGATTGTAACCATTCATCCTCACAGTGTACTGTCAATGGACCATCAGGTTGACTGCATGTGTGAATCCAGTATGGAATATGAAGCCAACACTCAAATCCAAAATAGTTTAAAAACCTGTAGAATTGACTTAAATCAGCCTGGCCTCCGAGAGATTATATGGATTTTATAGTGTTATGGGGACATCCTGGTGTATTTTTATGGGGAGGAACACATGATGAAGAACCATGATCGTTTCCTTGCCCTTACCAGTTTTTTCGTGTCTAAACTTACCCACATTCATTATTCATTTGGTGACATTAGTCACCAAAGGCACCGCAAGCAGTTCCTGCTGATATGTACGTGTGTAAACGTGTAAAGGATAGTCATCTTTTTTGTTCAGAACCCTGAGATCACACTGTGTTTTGCAGTTATGTACAATGGCAACATACTATGTGTTGATGGTGACTGGGTTTGCTAAAATAAAGCACATTGCCGACTAACAATGAAACAAAGAATCACTCATACACACATTTATAGAGTAACATGTTCTCACTGCAAACCATCTCCATAGAATAATGTCTTTGTTAAAAGAACACTCACACATTAGCCATATCAACTTAATGTGACACTTTATCAGGCCTTTGTGGTTAGTGCCTTATGAGAAATGAAATCCTATTAAAGATCCATAAACCTCACAGTTATTTATTTTGTAGTTTGATAGTCTGGCTTCCCCCACTGTGAAGAGAAAAGTGGATTATATTTTGAGTCACTCGTTTTCATGTTTATTCCAAACAAATTAGTCCAAATGTGCTGATAACTGGTCTTGATCTTGCAGCTGATCAGTATGAGGATAGTAAATATGATGAGACATGGAACACAGATGTTACACATGTTAAAATTAATCAACTGCTGATCTCTGAACCCTGAATGACTGGACTGGAAACTAATTGTTTTCCTGCTGGTGTTTTATATGTAGCGCTGGCACCATACCACTTTTTGTGCTCAATACCGATATCATATACCCTACTATCTACCAATGCCGATATCAGTCTGACACCTTTTAAACTATGAAGCCACTGCGGTCTTTGCATGCAGTTCCAAAATCTGGAACTGCTTGCACTTTGATGACAATTTTAGCGTCATGTGTTGGGTCCACGCACAGTATACCTGGGCCTAAACATGTTGTCCTCTTGTGTTAAACAGCCACATGCTAAAGAAGAAATAATTTCTTCCGCTGTTGCCCTTTGTTTACTGTGTAATGTTCTTCTTCTACATCAACATTATTTCCAGGCTACACTTGTGTCTAATGTGCCATTTACTTAGCTGATACTGCCATCATCATCTGGTCCACACTGCCCACGGTGGGTATGCAAGCCACATTAGGATGTAGCATTCCTAATTTCCCTGTAATATTGATAGATTCGACACATTTTGCATGAGGTATGGTTTATTTAGTTCAGTTTTTGTGTTGAGCATTGAGATGCAGCTGCGTGTGTTATCACTACATCATGATTCAGAGCAAGCGCCTTTGATGGTGAAGTACGATCGAGACATTACAGTCACAGAAAATGTTCTCCCACAATCCCTATTGATCCAAGCCTCTGTATTCAACCGCACACACACGCAGAATATTTGACTAAACCCCTGATCCAAATTGCTGGCTGCAGTTGTATTACCCACAGCCAGGCTCTTCAGTAATGAAAATTACAGTGTAGCTGTCATTATTCACGGCTCTGCCAAATCACACCGCTCTGGCTGCTCTGCCAAAAGCACCTGGACAGCTTGTTGAATGTGAGCCTTCACGATTTCCAAACCTGTAATTGTCGCCATGATACTAGCATCTGTTTGCTATTGGTATTGATCACACACAAATGATCGCCTATCAAGGCAGAAGTGGCCAGTAGGAACAGATGTCGGCTTGTGACCTATAACACGGGACCGTGACCTCTAATCTCTTATACGCCAGAAGGATGAGATGATGTTTTATTCATTCAAGTTTTGAGAAAGTGATTGAGATGGGCAGACAAATGCCATGATTAACTGCCATTAAGTCTTAAACGCAGACAATCTTGTGTGAGTTGGATTTTGCCGAGTGCCGTGTTTACGGCTGAGCAGATGCAGTGATTGCAGACATATATTCATGATGAAAATCAACAAGTGGAGTCTTGTGTTAAAAAAGAGGTGCATCAAGTTTTAATACCATAATAATGGACGTATGCTATCATCTGTCTAGGTGAAAAAGATATGTTTTATGTGAAAGCAAGCGATTTTATTAAATGTAAGTAGAAAAAGACAAGTGACAGATATGTTTCACAATAACTTATAGTATTTTGGAGAGATAACAGCTAATAACTGGCAATTTTACTCGCCGGGTACAGTAAAAAAAAAAAATTGTATTCTATTCTATTTGTATTCTATTCAGCTTATAGAATTTAATTGTATAATCTGAATAGAATACAAAATAATGTTGTAAACAAAAGTGACAGTTGGATACCTTTTCCAGTGTGTGCAGTGCCAATTTTAACATTGTTTGGATAAGAAATACAAGAAATATCCCTGGGCAGGGGGAAACTTTTAGTTCCTTCTTGGTACTTTATATATAGATTATATGATATGTTTTTGTTACACATAGCTTTGTATTCTGTTACTGAACAATTAGATATATTATATTGCATCATCAACATATTATCAATGTACACCATGGATACCACTGACATCCCATATTACGTGACAGTAATGTTGCAGGATTATTTGTGAAATATATCTGTTATAAATATTTGATAGTTTAAAATGATGCATACAATGCTTATGTAGTATGTTCTGAGTTTAGCTATACAATGTCCTTCAAAATAAACATGTTTCTTGACCTTTTTCCATGTGTTCATTGTAAATGCTTTGCTCATAAAATAGTGTCACTAATGTGTGCATTTCCAGACTCTAAATGAAAATGTTTGTGGTGTGTGCCGTCTATGATGGAGACGTATGCGCCCCTAAAGCCGCTGCATACTGTACAGTATTTCACTGTAGCTAATTAGTTCACAATTCACATTCAGTATTAAGGACTCCCTTAAGTACTATTCAAGTCCTTTTCCCAGCCAATCTGAATGGTAAGCCGAGTCATTAGCGTAGGCCTGTGTGCCATTGGTTTAAAATGTTACAGTCAACGGGGGACCTCGTCAGTCTAATTCCGCTGCATTATAAGAATTGTTTTCACAACACTGCTCAGATTATAGCTCAGTGGGGGCCACTTTCAGCATGGTACACACAACTTAGTCCCCGGGTGGAGTTCATATTTAGTTTTGAAGGGAAAATATTGGAAGCCTTCAGTCTATACCAAATATTTACATTCACTGTTCGAATCTTGACAAATGTATATAGACATGCTGTTTTGAGTCATCTGTCAGTCAGTTTGTCTCTCCATCCACCCCTTTCATCCACAATGAAGTATTTAGCAATGAAGGCCACTATCATTTTCTTATTTCACAATTCACAAACAGTGAGAACTACTGGGAACATGATTGTACTTGCTTTATTACAACAAGGGTCACAGTCCATACTTTTTCCTCCAAACATCACTCTCATCTTCCTCTAGACCCCTGGTTCTCAAACCATGGACTTGATGCGCAAGCTTCCACTGATGGTACTTGGAGGAAAATCAGAAATACTGTTTTTCTGTATATACCAGGGTATGTGATTGGAGTGGAGCTGAAGGAACTTTGGCCGGAGTGTGCGTGTGTGTGTGTGTGTGTGTGTGTGTGTGTGTGTGTGTGTGTGTGTGTGTGTGTGTGTGTGTGTGTGTGTGTGTGTGTGTGTGTGTGTGTGTGTGTGTGTGTGTGTGTGTGTGCGTGCGTGCGCGTGTGCATGTGTGCGCATGTTTTGTGGAAAATGAAACAAATAACAAAAACATATAAATAATGATAGTCACTTTATCTCTCACTCCAATTGAATCTAAATTCACATGTGTGAGAGAGCAAATGATCTTATTGGGAATAAATCTGCTTCCTGTGAAAAGTCTGTAGCTGACTTTTTTCGACATATTTACACCACTGTATCTGAACATTGGTGATAATGGTGTTACTTCAAGAGCTCAATATTTTTCTCAGGTGGGGCTTGGTATTAAACGTTTGAGAACCAGTGCTCTAGATAAAGACAACAGTGGTGTTGGGAAGTCCTTCACAACAAAGTAGACTTCAGTCTTCCGTCTTTATGTCGATATGCTGTGTCATACCTGTAATGACACTATCAAAACAAGCTAAAACTTCATGCCACCACAGCCTGATATGCTTTCCATTGCAGTCATTAAATACCATATTCTAACATATCATTGCATTACAAGGTATACAATTTCAAATTTTTAAATTTAGAAGAAAAATACCAAAATATAGGGAAATTATGCTCTAATTATATTTAGTGAAAAGCATATTGTTAAAAAATTGCTTCATTAATTTTACAATATGTGATAAATAATCATACGTATTCTATTGTCTATTAACATTTGTTGATATGGGTAATCGTCTGGTATTTGATCATTGCCAAACAGAATAGGTGGTGTTATTATTTATAGAACATTAAATAATGCGTGACCTTTACTGACCTGTCACCAGTGCAAAGGGTTTGTGCGCTAAAAAAAAGGAGAGTGGCTTTGGAAGTGAATGTTGCTCCGAGCACCTGGCCAAGTAATCATTAATCACCTGTATTGATCAGGGACTCTGTCAGGCCCCTGCAGATATATTAGGGTGATTGTGTGCTGTGGGGCAGGAAAAAACCTCATTCATTATCCCCTGAAACTTTGCATTGTGACAGCAGAAGTCTGGAGAGAAGCCAGTGTCTCGACCCGGTCCAAAACATGAGACCAACGACGCTCTCCACACACTTTCTCACACTTCATTACCGAGCAGAGCAGGAAGAGGATTAAATATGGACTTTTGATGTCAATACACAATACATTTCATAGTACCAACACAACAGTGGAATATGGTGCAAAAGTAGCTGAGACTTTTCTGTTGTATTTTGAGTTTGCTGTCGCAACACTGAGAGTCATTATCACTCTTTGTGTACCAGCATAAATAGAACAAATATGTATATGTTTGAGAAATTTAATTTAGTACAATTTCAGTCAAACGACATGTTTGCACATGATTTAAAAATCAGGCTTTTGTGGACTACCACAATATATCTTTTTTTTTTTTCTAATGTCATGTCAATGTACTGACTGTCAGTTTGATTCTGCCGTCACACTCCCCTCTGTTGTTCTGTCACTCTGTGCCAGTGTTTATAATTGTGTGGCTGTGATTGGCATAAATGGAGACAGGTCCTGATATTTGTGTCTTTCAGTGTTTGGGACAAGGTGTGAAAGACAGTCCCAGCCGGATTGTTGTTGTAATTTAACACCTCCCTGCTGTTCTCACCGCGCTGATGAGGTTCAGCCTGGATTTCAAAGATGTGAGGATGTGGCTTAGAGTTGTAAATTAGACTGCAAATATTCAGAGCCACTGAAAACTTTTTTTTATTGAAATCCTGGGTACTAGTTATGTTTTCAATTTATTTTTTCAGAGGAACACCATGGTCTCCCTCACAATATTCTTGGGGAAACACACTGGATAAACGGAACAGTTCTTAATTCACCAGAAAATTGGTCAAATTCAAATATTACAAAAGGCCGATGAGGTCATGGTCACTGCATCTCCGCAATCTGTCAAGATATAGATTTAATATACTGACAATGTGCTGAGGGTGAAATGAAAAATAAGTGTTTTTCTTCGTAGGAGTTATTTGAGTTCTAGCTGATAAGAATTAACAAGATAAAATATTTCAGAGGAAGGCTGTAATGCACAACATGAACATTTATCCGGAGACATCTATCAAATACAAGGAATTCCACACTATTTTGATAGTATGATAGTTTTGTCTTTATAGTGCTATTTTATTTTTTATTTATTATTATTTTTTTTTTAAATGAAGTCACCCTTCCATTGGTCAAAGACCAACTAACAAATTCTCTCAGAAACAGACACACCGATCAGTAATAATGTAAACACAACCATATTACCGTTACAATTTTTCAACTGCACCTTTTCCAGCTGCAGTCGTTCAGCTGTTGCTGAGTTTGAAAAAAGGGAGTGAAAGTTACGAAGGTGTAACCACTGTTACACTTTCAGTGCTCTCCACGGTGCTTTCCTCTTTTGACTGTTGCACATTGTTTGTTTATGACCAGTTTGTGACATTGAGCACGGCTCACTGGAGGGAAAAAACAGGGGGACAAACTCCACTGGCAACGAGAAAGGAGCCAATTGCCTCTTTTTTTTAGCAGATTTAATAATGTGTGTAGACTTACTCATTTTGGCTTTTAGCACTGGTCCACATTCTTCTCTTATGTATCTTTGTCTTGATTTACATCGTGTCTTATTTTACAGATTATTCCTTAGGTTTTTGTCCACTTTTGCTTGTGTGTTTCAGCTGTGCATTGTTAGGTTATACCCAATCTCCATGTGTTCTTGTTGTTTCCCCTTCTTGTGTTGTGTGCCGTATAGCTCGTCATCGGATGTTTGGTTATTTTTGGCTTTTTATTTTTGGCCCTTTATTTCATTTTATGGTTTTCATTAAAACACTTTATTGTTGCTTATGAGCCCTGCATTTGAGTCATTTTAGGGTTGAACATAGAAGATTGTTGAACAGATGACGTCTGATAGTCTTTGTCTGGGCGTAGATTATTGTAGCCTGTGCCAAATCGGCATGTGTGTAATATTTTTTTATGGATTGATTGACACCTTTATATTACGGTGTAGTCAGATTTGTTGTTATTGTACAAATACTGCATTAAAAAAAGACTTGAACCAGAGTTTTGATTTATCTGCAGATTCTTTACAAGAAAAAAAAGTTTGACTGTAGCTATTTTGCAAAATTGTCTCAAATGTGTCATGTCAACATTTGCAAATGTACAAAAATACACATTTTTTAGGCAACAAATGGAATGAGTGGTGAGTAACATAGTGAGCAAGGCGTGATTTAATGCTGTTATGAGGTAATGTTCACGTGTTTTGACCTTGTGATGCATTGGATTTATATAGCGAGGATGAACATCATAAACATGTGCATAAACCAAACCACAGATCATTCACTGCATGTGCAAAACCACGTTCACCAGGAAATGTTCATGATCAACCTCACTCTGCCAAAGGTGCCACAAGCAGTTAAAATACTATTACGTTGAGATGCATATCTATAAACATGTAAAAACTGAATTACGGTTCAGAAATGTGAGCTCATGTTTATCGGTAGTATGGAGAAACGTACAATACCATTTTTTTTATTTTCCAGCATCTTCCTGAATGTGCTTCAAAAGCTGTAGCTGCGCAAGTAAGTCGGGATTTTTATGCCACATCTTCCCCAGTGCAGCCTGGACTCCATCTTTTCATTATTCTGCACCACACTCTCCAGCCTCCGCACCTCCCTCACCCTGTATGAGCTGTTCTCCCCTCTCTGCTATGCCCGCGCTGTCTTTCTAGTGTCTCCTTCAGAGCGCTGCTTTGCATGCTCAGTGACAGCCGATCAATATCCCGCTCTGTGTCTGGCGAGCCAGGCGTCACCGCTGAAATAACAACCACTCGGCCTGTTTGTATAGAGCAGTCTTTCAGCTCATCCAGGTTACTCTCCAGGAAACTTAATACAAAACAATCATTTACAACAACATGGCTGGCACGGAGCACAGAAGTGACAGGACACATTCCTGTAAGAGAATGTGATGTTTGACTAATGTTCAGGTGGCCTTTAAATGACAAGAGAGAGATGCTGAGTGACTTGTATTGATATGTTCAAGATGACATTCTTTATGATAGAAGAAAACGGTGTATACGGCGGCCGAGAATGAGACACACAGGGACCCTCGAGGGACAGACGAGAGCCCGGCGGGAGGGCGTCTGTGTTCCGGCACTTCTTATGACAATACAACAACATACTTCTGGTAATGCGGCCCAGATGCCTGAGCTCCAGACACAGGTGCTCAATGGTCTAGTGTTAATTGCTGCTAATTGGTGTAGCAACACATCAAGGCATATGTGGTCTGTGTCTGCTGCAGTGAGAACAGAGGGGATTGTCAAGTGTTTCAGTGTGAGGACTATAAGATTATCCAGGAGCTCTCTGTTCTGTTGGGATGAATAGGGAAAAAAGCCGACTGTCAGCGGCAGACATTGTTCATACACTGAAAACCAGATGGATCAGAGAGAGCATTTGTTATGTTTTTTTTATTATTATTATTGCTAGTGTTTTGAATTATATGTATGCATGTACACAACTGAAGCACCACAGAAAACATTGATTAGATTTTCGCCTGGTGTCTCCCGCTTCATCTCCTCTGTGGTAAAAACTCACCGCTGATGCTCCCCCTACACTTCTCCTCTCCTGGCCATGTGCATTTGTTTTCAAAAGAGCTGGCAAACACAAGCCAAGGAAGAACAGCCAACCACCCAACGAAAAAAAAATCAGCAACACACATCATTCATAAAAATGGTTGAGCAAACGACTCTACAACAATAGCAAACTTTGTGGTAGTGTAAATATGCATAAACACATAGAGAACAGAAAGTTTATCCCATAGAGACTTACAAATGCTACAGCAAAAATGCCAGGTTGACATCAGTTTTACATGCTTCTCCTGTTTTTATGTTTTTCAGTTCTCACCACTCGGTAAAAGCCGTTCAGATGTTTACTCCTGTGTGGCCTCTCGCTCGGTCCCTCGTTTCGTCTTCCTCCCTTCCTCAGACAATGTTTTGCCATGATAAACGTCTAAAATAATGCCATCGCTGCCTTGATCTTATAGCCGGTACCTGGCTGTGATGTGAGTGTATAGTTCCATAAAGCAATAAGTGTTTCTTGCGAGATCTTATGGGACCTCCTGATCCTGAGGACACTGGGCCAATAGCCATGAACTTGCAAGGCTGGTCTTTCACTAACAGACAGTAGGGGGAGTGGAGACAGCCCCCATGTCTCCCCGCAACAAGCCATTTAACCATCACAATGACTTTGAAGCTGTTACATTAGGGTAAAAATCCTGCATAGGTCTGCTTTCAACAGTGCGCATTAATGTCACACTGAAAATGATGTAGACTGGTGCAATGCTACACTGCCAAATGAGAGTAGGTAAACCTACTTGCATTCACCCGAGGTGACATGTTTATTTTGCTGTCAATGGGAACTGGAGCTGATGAACACCTACGTCTATTGTAGAGGTGTTTGACTCATGAGTGCTATTCCCATTGCAGATAAAAGCCATATGTCAGCATATGTTAGGCTACGAACATACTACTGTTTTCATTTGAAACAGTGTTTTCAGATTAGAGTGATCTGCATTCGTGCAAGACTTTTGGCTCTGTATCAAAGTAATCTGCACTAATTCATTTCACATGACCATTCAGGTAGACTGGGCATGTGTGTGCCAGGGTAAAAAGAAAGTTAATTATCTCCCCTGCAGTTATTTGCTTAGTTAATGTGAAACAACTGTGGTGAAAATCCAGAACAGGGATTTCTTCTGTTAGACCAATGACAAGGTGAAACTGACAGGTGGGGTTAATGGTGCTTTGGTGGTAGTCGAATCGTTGCCTTCAAGAGCCAAGGATGTGAATGTGGGTAACTGCAATTCTTGCAAATCCAGACACAGCAGTATTTTTATATTCCAGTTTAGGGGCTCCAACACACCAGTGCAAGGTGTATATGGAACAGGAGCTTGAGTATTGGCCCTGTGGTGGACTCCTGTTTTGGCTTTGCACTGCCTATGCAATGTTACCTGGGAATGGCTCCAGTTCTCCCTCCAACTTGCATAGGATAAGCAGTAGATAAGGAATTTGCATACATTTATCATCATTTGCACACATTTTCACAATTTAAAAGGAGATATTCTGCCATATTCTCAAAATAATAACAAAAAAAATAGATTCCTCTTGTAGTGTGCCCCACCACAGAGCAACAAAATAGATGCATCAAATCCGTTTGCTGTTGCGGTGAATCTATGGAAAGAATCTGAAGATATTCACAGCACGACACAAACAGGCTGAAAATAAGAATATGACGTGCAGAGCTCAAGAAATAGATTCCGACTTCATACAAACCCCTCCGTTTGATCTTAATGATAGCCATTGTGTTGGTGCCTTTCACAATTATATCCGCTTCCTGCTCTGGCTCCTCTTGCTTCAGGCCTGGATGCCTGGCTGCAGCGTACGCGACTCCTTTAAAGAACTTGAAGGGGTTTTAGAGAAGGAGCACAGCAACAGCAAGAGAGGAACAGAGGAGGAGAGGAGAGGGTAGAGTAAGAGATAGACGAGTAGGAGGAGGAGGGGAGCTGGACAAGATGAAAGAAACAGCTGTATACAAATGACAGCCATCCATACCCAACCACCACCAGCACCAGAAACACCTTCCCTACACACACACACACACACACACACACACACACGGACACACCTGTGGTGATGTTGCCCTGTGCGGTCATCGAACAGCTTCAAAGAGCCAGACAGGCGAGACAAGACGAGACGAGGCAAGCGGGCCGAATCCTCAAAGAGACAGCCTCCCTCTCCTCCTCTGCTAACACCACGGCCTCGGACACACAAGCACAATCTGCCTCGTCCACACCACACACCCACACACCCTCCCTGCTGCATATAAAGAGTCAGGAAAAGAACTAGAGGCTGGGGGGAGGAGGAGGAGGCGAATGGAGTGACTTTATCACAGTTGTACTCTCTGTACAAGGGACAAGCTTGAGGTGAGACCAACATGTGTGTATTTAATCCCACACATGCAAAACTAATGCAGTACATGACTGACGGAGAGGAATTGAAGGAATAGAGCCATGTTCCTGCATTTCTATTCACTATAAACATGCTTTGCTGTGGTGTTTCTGATTTGTGTTTTTTCAGGTAGCCCTTTATGTATTTGTCTGCAATATTATAATCAACCTGTATCAACCATAATCAACAAATGAAGGAGACCTCTCTTTCCCAAGCACATCAGGAGATGTTTGCATGCTAGAAAACATGTTCTTTTTTTTTGCATAATAAGTTTTATTTTTACTTTTGTTTTCGCTGTTCAGGCCGCTGTAGAATAGCAGCTATTGTAAAGTGAGGCCCGGGCTTGATGTCACTCTCTGCTCGAGACTTAAGGACCCTCCTGATGTGTTGAATGTAGCAAACATTCAAGAATTTGTCAGAAAAAGGATATTAGGTGGAAAATAAACTGTGCTGTGTAATCATGATGAGCAATGTTGCTTTAAATACAGTGGATGAAAGATAAAGTTCTCCCTTTGTTGCTCTCGATAAAGCGTTCAAAGGCTCATCTAAACTCAGTGTTACTGTGGTGGAGAGAGCTGGCATTGGTGCGCGTGACAAACGAATGCAGAGACTGATGAGGAACAAATTCCAATTTGGCCGACAGACAGACTAACCTGAACCTCTCCTCTCCTCTATACCTAACCACCTTGATCAGAAATGACAGTTCTTGGGAGCAGGCTGGATCCATTTCAGCACAGACATATGATAGATATGGCCATGCCTCTCCAAAGATAAATACGTAATAAAGTAATGAAAGCCACTTTTTTTTTGTCTTTGAGATTTCCAGGACATCATCGACAATCCCATCCAACACCTGAATCTCCTCAGTCTGGATGAGAGAGGAGGATGATGTGAGGATGTCATCATTGAGAAGAAAACCTGGCCAGATGAGCTCATACCAGCACTTTCACACCCATGCATGCGCGTGCACACACACACACACACTCACGCAATTACTGTACACATGCATGCACACATGAACACCAAGCCCTCACTCAGTTCCACCCTTTATTGGCCAGGGCTGGTAAATAAGGCCGGCTATGTGAGAATCTCATTACTGCAACACAAAGCAGAATTTCCTCGGAGGATTGTTGTGTGTGTGTGTCAGAGAGAGAGAGAGAGAGAGACATACAGAGTGAGACATAGCTTGTCTATGCAAAACTGAAATAGAGCAAAAGTGTATATGTGCAGCTATGGCTGTGTGTGTGTGTGTGTGTGTGTGTGTGTGTGTGTGTGTGTGTGTGTGTGTGTGTGTGTGTGTGTGTGTGTGTGTGTGTGTGTGTGTGTGTGTGTGTGTGTGTGTGTGTGTGTGTGCGTGTGTGCGTGTGTGCGTGTGTGTGTGTTAGGCAGGCTCAATCAACAGCAGGATGATGGGGAGAGAGAGCTAGGCAGCTGGGGCCTCCAGCCCAGGCCTTCAATTTCCCTCCCAGTCCAGCCACTGGAGTGTGTAATTACTATGGGGCCAGCCTGGGGGCTGGCATGGAAGTGCATACGCACGCACACACACACACACACGCACGTGCATACACACACACACACACACCATCCCTCAGTATCCATCCTACCGCAACCACTACCAACCCCCAAGTCATACACCTCCCACTAATAGCCCCAACACACCCATGATCTCCACACTCCTACACTTGAACACACACACGCGCACGAACACATGCACACACACACACACACACACACACACCCCACACACACACACACACACACACACACACACACACACACACACACACACACACACACACATACACACACACACACACAAACGCACAGTTAAGAAACATGTCAGCCTCCCTCCCTTGGCCTGTAGTTTATCCTGATGCCCCATGTAGCCCTGGGGTGGCTGAGCATCTATGATCCGCAACTGAGAGCACACTATGAAATCCCTCTCAGCTCTCACTTCATACACATGCTGGCAAGTACCCACTTCTACAACATGACACAAAGTATAGATTTCATATTAATCACTATGTTTCTTTTTGTGATTTGCTGCCAAGGCAGTCACATTTGCTGTAGAATTAAATGTGTTCTTTTAGTTTTTCTGTCTATAAAGGTTCACCGAGGAGGCCTTATTTACACGTGGCATTAACATGGGATCAGGAAAACCGCACACATTAATGCAGGTGTGACTGCATGCACAATTGCACTTTGAGAATAATGATTGCAATTGCACAGAACACATGCAGAGGTGGCCAGTCTTGCACTGCTAATGTGTGAAAGTAATCTATACAGAGTGACCAAGTTGTTAAGAAAAAATGATGAAAGTTTGCCAAACTCTGTCTCTATGGATCTCTTCCCTGTCACAGTCTGACACCTGTGTTCTGTTGAATGTCCATTAAGGGCCAAGTCCACTGGTCAATTTGTATCCAAGTCAGTGAAAAAGAGTCTCACTTGATGTATAGTTTCTGATCTTTAACAATACAGCATGATCTCAATGTTCTTCTCAAATTGTGGTCCAGACACTTCTACCTGACTCTTCTTCCTGCTGCTATCTTCAGAAAGTCCACAAACCATCCTGGTGCCTACGATCAGATCTGAGAACGTATTCAGGACGGATTGAGAGCGTTTATACTTTTTTGTGTTGATGACTGGATTACTCAGGAGAGACGTTACAGTAATACCAGTTCTGAACAGGGTCATCAAGGGTCTGACAGCTTCCTTGTATGCAAATGAGCTCCACCAGGTGCCACCTTATTTTTTTGTTTGGGGGTTTCCCAGGGGTTGCACCAGTCAAAAGGCAATCCATGCATTCCCAGTAAATCTACACCCTTCTCTTTTAGAGGTCACGTCAGTTCCAGTGCCTGTTTCATGAATTTACAGTTCACATATGTGAGATTTAGGTGGTCAACCCTGTTAAATGTGAATACCTACTAAAGCTTTTGGCAACCATTTCTAGACAATCTAAGCACATGTGAACTCAGAGCAATCCTACTACACAGCAGACACTTTACCCTCAGGGCTTATGAACACACTGTCTTAAAATTGCATGTGCACTGGAACAATAACAATACCTCTTCAACAGAACCCTTTTATCACCAGCATACTGCATATGACTGCTGTTTATAAGTTCAACAAAATTCAGCCTTTTTCATTTTTATTTTGTTTTGCTCTTTTTATAATGACAACAGTGATGTGGATGCACAGAGGCCCTCATTGCTGGTGTGAAGCTGCAGTTCCGAAATCAGTGGGTGGGATGTTTGCACTTGTTTCAGCACCCCTGAAAACAACAGACAGACTTGAGACATGTTCCTTGATATAGGCACAGTTTAATGGGACACACATTTACAACATGTGCCCAATGGTATCTAACAGAGACACTGTGCGGTTTTGTGCATGTGTGTGTGTTGTCTTCCCTGTCCTCCTCAGCACAGCAGGGACACAGACACACACACACACCGGCAGGCGCTGGGACAGGCAGACAATTAAACAGGTCAGCGTGGGGTAACCTCGGCCAGCCTGTGGGGGGCGGTAGACACGCTGCTGGAGGTAGCAGGACAGGCGAGAACAGCAACACCTCAGACGGACATGCACTCTGTTTCGCAGGCAGACGCTGAGGGACACACACACACACACACACACACACACACACACACACACACACACACACACACACACACACACACACACACACACACACACACACACACACACACTGTCATGCATGTATCTAACCAGCAGGAGAGAATGATTAAGAAGTTAGAGAGTGGAGGAGGATAAGGACCACTTTGAGTCACTGACCTCAACTTTGAACCTCTGGATTACCACAAGCAGAATATTTCATGTCTATGACCAGAAGTATAATAAAATATTAAGAAGAATTAAACATAAAATGAAAAGGATAATAATAATTATTATTATTATTTCTCTTTTTACCCTTACGCAATCATTGTGCAGCTCTACAAATGTAACAAACCTTGGTGAAGGAATATCCTCAAAATGTACACACTGTACATGTATATAATGCAATAAAAAATACAAACAACATATACATAATATGTTTCACTGCATTCCCTGTCCTCTGTTTACTCTGTGCTGTAAATCCTCTTGTTGGATGTAAAATATTTCACATATTTTCCTTTATCCCCTGCTCCACTTAGAGTGTTTTTTTGTTCTGCTGCAAAGATGTTACAACAATTAAGAAAACAGGTGCCTCACAGTGTCTGAACAAACTTCAGCTATGGCTCCTCTGTGATAGAAGCAGATTAAAGCCTTTCTCTGTGTTTGCGTGGTAACTGATTGCTAAGGCAATGCTATTCTTGTTTGCTGTTGCTGCCGAGGGAGAATTACCTCGATTTTGTACAAAATAGTCAATTAAATTAACTGTGAAAGGCTATTTATTTTAACCCAGGGATACATTTTTTTCTTTTTCTCTCCTCTCATAGATGTTCTAAGTGGGGGAAAAAGGCTGAAGAAGAGGAGGAATTGGCAAGAGAACAAAGAGAGAGGATTTAGGGGAGGTTTCAGAGCTGGAGTCACACTGCCATCAGATGGACATGGGGCAAAACTGCAGGACTATCACTGAGTGGAGATGTTGGGTTGAAACAAAATGATTGTGGCTCACTTTCTGATTGTAACTTTGTTTTTCCCCACATATAGTCCTTGTTCAATGTGTTTTTTTCTTTTTCCATTATTTTAACTTGCCACTTGCACTATTTCTAATTTTGTGCAACCTGATATAATGAGGACACCCGATTATATGGCTTCCATCATTCACTGACTAAATGTTTTTGATGTTGTCAATTCCACATTGTCACTGGATAATAAAATGAACAGGGATTCAAATACATTGGATAATACTTTATATCCCAGGGTAACATTTGCCAGAGTCAGTGATGGTGTCTCACACATTACACTGTATGTAATTTTCCCTATCTTCCACAGTGTAAATGTAGGCAGCAATGGTACAGGAACCGTGTAGATCCTTGAAGAAAGTTTGTGATAGCTGGAGTTCCTGTTGAAAATATGGAGAGCGTAATCACACCCTTTTTTAGGGAGGCAATGGATCAGGACAGTGGTTCAGGAGGCTCGGGTGGGACTTCTGATCAGAAGGTCGGAGGTTTGTGCACCTGTTCCATGTGTCGTCTTCAACACTGAATCTCAAATCTCTCTGATCTGTGTCTGCAGCATGTGAATGTAACACTGATCAGCTCCAACTGAGGAATTGAACTGTCAATAACATCCATCCATTTTCTCCCACTTTATCCTCCACAGGAGGGTCGCAGGGGGAGCTGTGCCAAATTCAGCTGACCTAGGGCGATAGGTGGGGTACAATGGTCAGTTCGCCAGTCCATCGCAGGGCCACACATAGAGACGAACAACCATTCACTCTCACATTCACATCTACGGTCAATTTAGAGTGCTCAATTTACCTAATCCCCAAATTGCATATTTTTGGACGATGGGAGGAAGTCGGAGAACCCGAAGAAACACAGGTCTTGCTGCAAAGGCAAGAGTGCTAACCACTGTGTGGCCCACTGTAACATAATATGTTTTTTTAATTATTATTTTTAGATTACATATCTTTGGGGCATCTAGTCAATTTTGCAGCTGATATAAATCAAAAAAGAGAAAACCCACTTCACAGCCAAATAACATGTAGGTGCTTGTCACAGGAACAAAATGATAAGCAAAAAAAGAAAATACATGACTTTACATACTCTAGTTGTATTAATGGGGTATAATGGTGTATATATATAACTATATATATAGTGTATGTACATTTGTTGTGTGTGCACATGTATGTGTGTTTGTGTGTGTATACAATGCAGTGCCAAACACATAACATAACAGATGGCAGGCACGCATGCGCACACAGCGTCTAGTTAAATGAGGCGTGTGATACACTGTAGTGGAATGTGTATGACAGTAAGACAGAGAGAATAATTGTGACTGTGAGACAGAGCAAATGATGTGCTGGAGGGAAGTAAACAATGCCGGTTCCTGTGATAGACTGCAGAACACTTTCCATCTCATTGACTTTGAATAATTTTTCACATCACATGAAAAGTAATTACACCACAACAGCTCATGTTGAACGGTTTCTTCTCTCTGTGTCTCTGTGTATGTGGGTGTGCTTATTTGTGAACATTTGTGTTGAATAATGGTCACTGATGTCAAACATATTGGGCACAGGGTCTGACCATGTGAGGTATCATTCACAGATGGATATGTACACTACCAGGACAGAAACACTGGGACAGACTGGACAGAGACATCTTCTCATGCTGACTTGCATAATACGTTTTTTTAAATTGTTTTTATTTGAAATGTCCAAAGAACAGTAAAGGGGCAGTAACTAGAAATGTTTCTTTTGAGAATTATTTTTAAATGTGGTGCTTCTCAGTGCTGACTATATGTCAAATAATACAATAAATACTGACCATTATCATGCATATGTCTTGTATGTGTGCTATTCAAATATGTGTGTGTATGCATCTGTATGTGGATGGATAAATGCATTTTTATCAATGATGTGTTTTCACTAGGATTGTTTAAAAGAGGTCTTTAATCAGCTGAATATAATATAATATAATATAATAATCAGCCATAGAAAATGGAAACACGTAATAATCATTTAATCATAAAATAAATGGTGGCTGAGTTCCAATTGACTTCCTTAGTTTCAGGATGCAAGCTGGCTCACTGGCTAACATCAAAGGAACAGAGCCCTCATTAGTGTTATCTGTAGCAGTTGTACTTTTCCTGCTACAATATCTCTGCTGTAAAGAAGTCTTATTGTTGTTTTAAATCAAACTTTACTTTTTTTTTTGAAGACTTCTGCTATGACACTACAAAGCAACACTGGAGTTTCACATGGTGAGGTTTCGTGCTCTATCGCTTGTTTTTTGTTTTAATCCTATAGCCTTGTTTACTCCTCATTGCATCACAACAATATATTTTTTCTTTTAAAATGCTATTTCTTGACACATGGCTATTAATGTAAGGCCTGGAGTACTTGCTTGGTAATTATAATTAATTAATTAATTAATTAATTAATTAATTAATAAATAATATCATTCATAATACTGACAAAATAAAAGTGTTAAAACGTTTGTTATTTTACATTCCTCCTTTTGGCATTCTCAGTAACACACACACACACACACACACACACACACACACACACACACACACACACACACACACACACACACACACACACACACACACACACACACACACACACACACACACACACACACACACGTATGTATGTATGTATGTATGTATATATCATTTTGTTCGACTTTTATGTGCAGTGTTTTATTTTGTAAAAGAACCTCGTTTCTAATTGGTGACACAGGAAGTGGTCCCGCCCTAGCTGTGAGGTGATTGGTTTGACGGAAACGTGTCCACGTTCTGATTGGCTTATAATTACACAACACAGTTCCGCAAATCTAGTCTGTTCTGTTTGTGTTTTTGCAGAGAGCTCCTGAAGCCAGCTGTCAAGTTGATAACTAAGGAGGCTGTCAGCGCCCAGCACCTCGGTTTGTAAACGCAGTCGCATGACACCAACATCTTATTGAAACGCGAGAAACGTGTCTCCCTTTTAAAGCTATGAAGTGAGTCGTTTTTTCGCTGCAGGGGATTTATATCAGCTAATGCTAGCTAGCTCAGTTAGCTGCTGGGTCCTCATCTTCAGCATTAGCCAAGAGCTGTTTTGTTTTGACTTGTCACTTGTTACAAACGTGGGTCCATGTTAGCGTTTCAATCTTGTTAAAAAATGTACATCATGTCAAAACCGAGGTTAAGAAAGTAAGTGTGCCAATGTGTTTTGGGAGAGAGGCTCACCTGCTAATGAAGACGCTGTTAACTACATGCAGTCAACACTCTCCCGTGTTATTGTTGGGTCAGTTGTTGCTTTACCACGTGGCAGAGTGCATGACATCCTTATTTACTTAGTCAGCTGCAGCAGAGGTTAATTTTAGCAAATCACGTATGTAAATCTCATATGATGCAGCAATGGTTTTACTGCATTTCAACTGTCACACAACGGGGATGATACTCAGTTATAGAATTTCTCTGTGTATACTTGAATGTATGTCATTTGGTAGGTATTCTGATTACATGGATTAATCCATTATAGGGGTGTCATAAGATGAGTTCACAGCGGCAGCAGGCCAGCAGCCACAGCATATTTAAGGTCAGGGATGGAGTAACTTCATTCATTCATTTCACCAGGATGTTCAGGATCTTTGAAAGTTGGTCCTAACTGTGGTTTCATCTCTGTGTGTTATGGACATATAGATGTCACTGGGAGACATTACACTCACTAAAGTTGTGGCACATCAGTTGGGTGCTGTCTTCTTTTACTGATAAGAGGTTGGGTGTGGTTTTCAATTTTTTGTAGCTCTTCTTTGTGTTCAGACAGCAGGCAAAAGGTGCTCAAATCTGACTTAACTTTATTTATTTTTTGCTGCACATGTGACTGTTACAGTCAAATGACAAATGCACATCTTATTTAGGTAATACAGATCATAAACAGTAGATATTTTGTTTTAGAGTGTATTTAAATGCTCTGTATTTATATAGCGCTTTTCTAGTCTTGATGGCCACCCAAAGCTGCAATATGTCAGCCTCAACAGACATATTGATTTGATTTATATTGTGATTTATATCGATGTTGAATGTGGCAAAAATATACATTGTAATAAGATTTTTTGTTGCAGTATTGCCCGGGTCAAAGTGTTCTTGTCTGTGTTTATTGTTGCTGATAAAAACCTTTTTTTGCTGAATTGTGTGTCATACTGAGAAAGAATGGTATGACACACTGCATAAGATTTAACTAGGTGTTTCTAATAAATTATGACTCAGTTAATGCATAGTTTAATGCAGATAATTGTTTGCTTATCGATGCACCTCAGGCCGATTGCAACTTATGTGTTTTGTTTGCGTGCTGCCATCGTTTTGAAATCTATTTTTGTTCTTTTTCAGAATAAAATAATCGAGAGACAAAATGGCATCAGACTCTCCACGCAGACCAAGTCGCTGTGCTGGAGGAGTTTTGGTGCGAGCACAAGCTGCAACGTAAGAGGAGCAAAATATTAATTCAGTGACATTATGCTTTATGTTTTTCCTCATTTACGTCATATCTTGCACTTAAGCCTGTGTACCCATTATGTTGATAGTTTACATTGCAGTATATTGCATAACTCATAAAATATTTTGTTGCTACCCGCAATTGTAGAGACATTTACTGTTTGATTAATGTTGATACATGCAGTGTGTTGAGTGATAACTTGAGCTTGTTTGGTGTCACAGGGAGCAGACTTACATGGAAAGTGTGGTGACCTTCCTGCAGGATGTCGTTCCCCAGGTATTTTATTCTGCCATTCATTCACTCAAACAAAAAGCTGTGAGTTGTGTTTCAGCTCCCCAATGTTGCACTGAATTGAATTCTCTCCACACGTCTGTTTATAAGCAGATGATTTATTGAGCAGTATACTAGGGGTGACGCAGATGTGGGAGTAACACTTTATAATAAGTGAATACTATTCGCATTAGTTAAGCATTAATACATGTTGAATTCATCATTTATAATGCATGAATATTCATTAGTATGTAGTTTATAAACACAGTTCTAAATGTTTTACTCATGTGCTGAAGTTTTGGCATGTACTGAGCGACTGCTGGACACAGAGAGAGGTGAGAGAGCAGTCCCTTCTAAGTCGATCAAAGAGCTTGTTTGTTGGAGGTGGATGCAGATTGGCTGCTTGAGTACACCAGCTATTTGGACACTGTTCCTCAGCTTATGGGATTAAAAGTACAACATTTATAATTGTGTTTATAAACTACATACTAATGAGTATTCACGCGTTTTAAATGATGAATTCAATATTTATTAATGCTTAACTAATGCTGATAGTTTGTACTTATTATAAAGTGTGTGGGCTATTGGTGAACAATTATAATTTTCAAAATCAAAATTTTAATTAAAAACAATGCAGTTAGCAATTGGCAATGGTTTCTATGTAGGGTATCAGTTCTGCAGCACTATTTTTTTCAGGGTGTATACTTATTTGTTACATATCTGTGAATTTAACCAAACTACTTAAAGGGACACTGTGTAGTATTTATGGGTTTATATGACCCAAAATCCACTTTTCTATACATATTATGTGCTCCTGCATTGTCTAGTCGCTGTATAATAGTTTTTGTTTCATTTTCGTAGTGTTTCAAAAAGGCATGTAAAATAACATGGTCGCGGGCCGCTGTTGCATTGCCACTGTTAGTAGCGAGACGGCATGTTTCTACTGGAGCCTGTATGGACAAATGCGAGAGAACAAATCAAGCGCCACTTTACTTGTAGCGGAAGTCCCGCCTCCACTCTCTCCGCTTCGTGTGCTGAGGATACCGTATCGCTCAGGGAAGGGAGGGGGTGAGCAGAGGAGCAATTCGTTGTTTTAAATTTCAGCCTCTCCTCTAGATGTCACTATAAACTACTTACTTCACATTTAAACTTGATCTGAGTTCTTTGCATGAACTGTGGTTAAAAACCACTCTGAGATTCTGGTATACCTGAGCTTTCAGCAAAAAACTGAACTGTTATCCAGTACCAGTTCTACTCCTTTTACTGGTAGAATAAGTTGATTTATTTTTTTTTTAATTAATGTGGATGTTGTTTGTGTTTTGTGCATTGTTTTTTGATTTTGTTTTTTTCCAACAACAGGCATATACCGGGTCTCCACTCACTGATGAGAAAGAGAAAATTATTTGGGTTCGATTTGAGAAAGCTGACGTCAACGGTAAGTCTTTCACTTCACTGTCAAGTCGACAACTCAACTTGTAAACAAGTTTACCCCCCCGTGAATAGAGTTAAAATTATATTTATTTCTAACTCTGTTCAATCTATATAAACTAACACCAGTCAAAAACTTTACACAAAGGACTTGCATATCAAAGTTGTGCAAGTGTCCTAGCTCTACTGCATTGTTCAGGCTGCTGTTTTCTGATCAAATCGATACATGAATTTCAGGAAATTATATTTTCGTTGTTGACGTGGCACTTCACGCCAAAGTTGTGACATTATTATTATATCCACTACACAACAAGTGAACATAATGGTACTGGATTGTAACTTGTAAATGTGTAGTGTTATAGTACTTGTAGTTGTACTAGTATACAACAATATAACTTGTTTGTTATAACTAACTAAACTAAACCTCATGTGAATCTGTTATGGGATTCATTTTAGTGAAAACATTCCAATATGCCTGATGTAATTAATGTGTGGGCCATTTGTCATTACTGTTGCATATTTAAATACATCCTCTTAATAAACTAACTTGTCACTGTCTTTTTTCCTAGACACTGCCCGCAACCCAGAGTTTATGGAGATGCACAGTGGTACTTCAGACCCCCCTCTCTGTCTTATGATTGGCTACACTGATGGGATGCAGATCTGGAGCGTTTCTGTAAGTGAAACAGACAATGAGCTTGTAAAACTGCTCTCATTATATGTTCTGGTTTTTCATCACAGTGACAGAAAAGGTTTAGACCCATAATTACTGTGCTATATATAACTTGTGTATTGTGTTATTTGTTATAGCTGTCCTGAACAGCTCCTAATAAGATGATGGACTTATTAACACCAAACATTTTTTAGAAGCTTTATCCTTTGTTCTCCTCTATAGAAACCTGACTGGAGTTTACAGACTCACAACTATTGAAAATTGATTATGTGATATTGTGTAATGGAGTCATTGTTTTCTTGCTGGGTTCAAAAGGCAAATACTGTCTGACCCTCAAACATGTCGAGACATGTCTGATGTCCTAACATCCGGTCTTAAAGACCTACTGTCACGTAAGATAAACAGCTCACAACTGAAAAAACAGTGTGTTGTGCAGCTCCTCTGTATTTTTTGACATAGACAAATCGTTCTACTGCTACTGCCCTATAAGTGAACTAAAGCTGTGTTTCATAATTCAGTGACATATCTATCCATATCATAAAGTCAAAAATAAGTTAATGATTCTTTTTTTAGAGGTGGTTGTATGAGATACTGACGCACACTAGGTTTTACATCACAGAAAATGCTCATCCACTACTGCCTCCAGTTTTCTGAATCTGGATCTGGAAAACATTCACTCTCACATTTACACCTACAGTCAATTTTTAGTGTATCCAATTAAGCTGACATGAATTGACTGACATGCATACTTCTCATTACCATAACTGGTAGACCATCTCTAATATGTAGAAAATTCCTGGACTATGGACTGGCGATCTGTCCAGGCTGTACCCTGCCTTTCGCCCTATGTCAGCTGAGATTGTCACAGCACCCCCCGCTGCCCTCATGCGAAGGATGAAGTGGTAGAAGATGGATGGATATTGGAAAGCCGAGAAATAGCGCTTTGTACCCATCAACTTGTCATTACAGTAGCCCTCAGGACTTTAGCGGAACGACCGTCCAATCACAGACAATATTCACCAGCGTGTCATCTGTGATGACTTTTCCTGGTTGGTAATGGATTGGCAACGGTGTTTGCTACACTATACGGTGTGCCCCAATATATAGGTTATATCATCCTTTCTCAGTCAATTGCTATTTTTATTGAACGAATAAGGACTGTAAATTAAGAAAATATAATACAGTAGAATTTAAGTTACAGTGCTGGCACATTTAAAGCTCTTCTGCTGGTTAATACGGAACCCAAATAAATGATTAATAATCTATGCTATGGTAAGAAATGTGTGTGGATGTTCACATGGAGGTCATTAAACAAAATGTTGACATTTTCTTAATTATGTATGATCAGTGAGGGGCGTCTCCTCTGAAGGTACAATTCTTTCAGGGCTTGTAGCTGTTTTAATTCATCACATTATCTTGTACACTAGATGGCAGTGTTGACCATATTATGGATGGTATGCGACTCTAACAGTAGAGATTATTCCCTACCTCTACTTCATGCTGTACACAGGTCTCCACCTCTTTCTGCACTTGTCTCTGAATAAAGGTGGCAGTGACGAAGGTGGACTTAAAAACTTTAATGAGGTTATGTGGAAGTGAAGCTGTTCTATACATTTATTTTTTCAGGCGGAATAGAGCAGTTCAAACCGTTCATTGAAGTGTATTTTTCAACCACATGATCTAAATGGCAGATGTTTTGAACTTGCTTAGCTTCATGATTGATGGCAGGTGAACCAAATTGCTGTTTGTTTACTGTCTATATGAATTATAATGCAATGCTGATATGTTACAATAAAAGTCAGCGTTAAATACACAAACTGATACACAATGTAGTCAGTTTACCATTTATGATGTACACCAAGCTGAAACAAATACTGTTTATTGTTTATCCTACTTTATTGTGATCCTACTTTATTAAGGTTTTAATGTCCACTCTTTATTTCAATATAGGTATCCTTTCAAATTAATCCTCTATCACAACATTTGTATCAAATGTCTTTCATAATACGGACATATGTTTCTCTTATTTTGTCAACCTTGTGCATATCAGTGAGATAAGTGGAATCAGTTGTGCACAGTTTCAGTACTTTTTATTGTAGGACAGATTTAGACCGCATGTTTCAGCAAATTTTACTTCACAATCAGTGAGTGTAATTAGCATGTGCTGCCCCATGTCTTATACAAGTCCAGTACACACGCACACATTGACATTTAGATTTTAACAGAGTAAATACACTCTTCCATCTTGCAAGGTCTTCAATTGATTTTAAAATTGTAATTTTACAAATGTAACGATTTCTTCCTTGGGTCATACTGTACACCCCAAGAAAACATTATGCAGATCTGTTCCTTACTTTGTGAGTTACGCTGCTGAAAGGCAGACGGACCACCCCAGACAAACGTGGCCAAAAACACAACTTCATCACAGAGGTTCAGACGGTATGAAGTAACTTCTAATGATCTGTAGGTCATTACAAAAAATGGAGACTTGTTGTAGAGCAAATTAAAGTCCTGTGTAACACCACAAATTACACCAGTGGAAAGTACCACACAGTGATGCCAAGAAGAATTTGCATTACAATTTATGTTAAGTGTTAGTTGCAGAACTGCTGAACTGGATAGTGTGGACAGTCTTTTAGCATATCATCTAATTATGGACACTGTAAACAAATGATGTCCGTCCATAATTCTATTCTTTATATAGACTAATGTATGCTTTTCCAGTTCCAGTTCACTCCTGATGTAATGTTAAATGTGGCCACAAGATGGAGACCTTTTGATTATCTGGTTATACAGCAATGATGAAGGTGATTTGGGTTAACGTGACCTCTGTCATTTAGAGATCAGATGTGTACCACAGAGGCTAAATTATATGTTAAATAGACCAATCGAAGCAAATGTCAAAAATTCATTTACAGACTATAGTTGCTACATAAGTGTTCTTTTTCATCAAGTTGTATTTTGAAATGCACATTTCTATACAACACTTCTTATAAACCTATAAGAACTGCCGCATTTTCATTTGGGTGAGACGGAATTTCTCATTTTGCGAGTCAATTTCTTCAAACTCAGTTTTGGAAAATCATTAGATGATTTTGTCTGCTTCATGACTTAACAAATTACCCACAACGCTATGAAGCCTTTGCTCACCAAGTATCACCTTTCATGAAGGGGCTGTCACTGAAACATGCAAACTTCACATACATCCTGTGAGATCTAAACATGCCGAAGTCCTTAATCAGTCTCTTCGTAAACATCCCAGGGCTGTGGGTAAAGCAACACACTCTTTGACGTTAGCCGTGAACACACATTGGCTACTGTGATTTGGCAACTTGAAGTTTGAAGATTTTCTCTTGCAGTTATTATGGTCGAGCAGAGGATTACAGCTGTTTTGACCGCACTACACACACCCAGTAAAATATACTGTGAGGTTGCTGTGCATTTCAGCAGGAGTGATTCACACTCACTCCACTCACCCTGGTCTCTTATCACATGCTGTCCTTCCCCATTGTTTTCTTTCAGTTTTTAAAGTTTACGGTAGGATTCTGGGCTGTGTTTTTTTTCACACGGTTTTAAGTAAGCACTGAATGTGCTTCGCTTTCTGGCTCTTGAGTGGTTGTGAAGTGTTTGTGACAGTTGCTAAGCCGACACCCTCTGTAAATGGCCCAGCAGAGTCTGAACACGCTCGTGTACACACGCTTTAACACACTGGTGAGGTGGGGATGTCTGACTGGTCATATGGATGCTGACAGAGGTGTTTAGGCGATGAAGATCACTGTCGCCTCACACTGGAGAGGTGTCATGCGCCACCGCCTGATAAGAGGCAGACTGTCAGGGACTAATTGTCTGTCTGCATACGTGTTGAGATGAAATGACCGGCTGGGTAGACGGATGTCTGTGGCGAGTGTCCGTGATAATGCATGTGCTGGAGACAAAAATATATTTATGTCCGTAATCCAGGTTTAGGCCTGAGAGGTCTCTGTATGTGGTATGAAATAAAAATGAAACATTCTCCAGACACGAAGAAGTTATTAAAAATGAATGTCATTTATAACAGTGACTGCTAATGTGTATTGGTGGGTTTTATTTCAGCAAATTTTTCTGCTGAAAATGATTGCCTGTGGAGGATTTATACAATCTTTTTGTGACGAGCTTTTGTTTGTCCATTTAGTATCAAATATATACTTAATTTTGACGAGCTGACACAAAAGATGATTCAATTTCAGATGCTACTAGGTCTGTACAATATTATAAATACTTCCTGAGATATGCTGTTCGTGTTATACAAAATAATTGGGGAGTGTATTATCTGGATAGAAAAGAAGAAGCTTCTTTAACATTAGCAGAGCTTTAAGAGCTTTATGTAAGCTTAACATAAGTTTAACCATTTTATTATCAGACAAAATCTGTCCTCCATGTGAGCATTGCTGGTACCAATCCTAGCTGACATAGGGCAGAAAGCAGGTTATATACCCTGGACAGGTTTCCAGCCCATCACATTGAGATAAATTCTCTCATGACATTGCAGTGATAATACTTGTATGATAAATTGTACTGCCGGAAACGGTAGATAATTTATATTCCAGTGTATTAAATGCATGATATTCATTCAACCCAAAACCAATAAAGAAAATGCATCAAAACAAATGCATCAGTACAAATCGTACATATTTTGCGAGTTACAGTTTGTTATGGTCTTTGGCTGGAAATAATAGTTATTTTTTTAGAATGTGATAAGGCTGAAATACTTTCACATCAAATTTACTTACAGTTTTCTTAAGTCTAGACACTCGCGTCTCTCCCATACTGCGTAATCTGGTCTCTTAATGCAGTTTGTGTTAGTGATAGGATTGGTGTACAACAGTGTAAACATCTCAGGATCTCTGTGGGATTATCAGATGTAATTTCCTTATAAACAATGGTTAGCAATGATGAAGGTGATGAAGATGTGATGAGATGTTATCTGTGATAAAATTATAACTATTGGCCTGTACATGATTTTTTAGTCCCTGCAAGCGATAAACACTGATTTTCTCTATGTACCTTATGATGCAGTGTGGAGAGCGGTTTATAGGTGACACTTTCAGTTTTCAGATGAAAAAGGCTGTGTAAGGGCAAGATACTTAAGATAGCGCACACCTAAACTAGCATAGATTTTATTAGGTGGCAGTACATCATACAGCCATGGACTATCCCATTAAATAGTTGAGTTCATTTCTGAATGCTTCACCTCACAGTGAATACACAATTTCTGCATCAGTCCAAGCTTGTGCACTCTGAATTTTTATATTGCGTGTTGGCACCTGTTACTGTATGATCCCTAAAGCACCTGCTCCTTCCAAACCTCCCAATATGTCTAGCACTGTGTTAGTGGGCGTACTGACTTGTGAATATGGCCCAGATATCAGTTCACAGCTTATGGCATTACATTTGAGAGATTAAAACAGAAGAGCAGACACTGTGATTTCACAAAAGCTCCAAGCCACAAATGAAATGAATATAATGAATCACTCTTCTATGCAGGAAAAAACAACTTTGTGAAAGCAATTTGGCATATTGCATATGCGAGGCCACTAATGTAATGGTGGCAATGTTACGGAGATGTCGCACAGAGCCATGCTAGATGAGGATGAGCAGTGGGGTAATGTACAATAACCCCGCGCATTAACCTGCGGCCCTCCCCTCGTTGTACTTTAATCCAGCAAATTCCATTATTCCCTTGCACAGACATTTGCCTGTGTAAGAATCCCACTCTGCTGCCAGTCTCTTTTTAGTCCTGCTATCCATGCTTGTATAACCTGCTCATGTCTCCAGTGTTAATCTACCACTGCTGGGCCTTAAGCACTTTGAATAAAAATGCAGCTCCAAATCCGCCACTTTGAAAAGGCTACTAATTGCACAAAAGAGCGATCATCCCCTCAGATGGGTTTAAAGACTTAAAACAAACAGATTAAATCACTAGTAAAGTGATAATGCTGGCTTCAGTGTAATTTAACGCATAAAAAGAATCACAAAAGTGGGGCATTCTGCGCTTAGAACAATGTGCCATTACACATGCTGAGAGCCACACAGGCCATTGACCTAATACACTGGCATCTCTTATGAACACATGTAGCCTCAACTGACACATGGTGGTTATGTGTCTGTGGCAATAAACACCAGAAAGGCAACAATAGGGCAACCTTTGCATTTCTGGAATGCACTTGTTTGATTATCAAAGCTATTGGATGATCAGAAGAGGTTAAGTAGTTACATAACAGAGACACACACATTTTCATTTATAAATGCAGAAATTCTCCTCCAGATTCTACTACCTACCACACTATCTTGGTGTGACCTGATTGGTTCTTATCTGCCACAACTTGACTGTGCGTTTTGAAGAAGCTCCTTAAGCACTTACTTTTAGTTTAATCCTTACGTTGACTTCAACACTGTTTTTTCATGTCAGTAGTACTTTCTGCAAATAAGTACAGAGTAGAGAGTGTCCTGTTTACATTGGCATGCCAGCTGTATCTGAGTGGTCATGTGATATACTGTACTTTTTTTTAGGGGTGTAGGTATGGATGCAGATCAGGTCAACTGTTTTGAACTGAAAATGCCAGTTTTAAATGAAAACATAGTAGCATAGATGCAGCCTTAACTAACTTCCTCACCCTTTGAGTCATAACAGTCAAAGCACACAGGCACTCAGATGTGACTCCAGAGGATGTTGACATTGACGCACATTAATTTGTTGCTGCTGTCATTTGAGTCATTTTTTGGACTTCTTGTTCGTTGCTGCCGTTGTGGGATATATTCACTAACAAACAGCTTAACCTTATGAGCAGAGAAGATACCTTCTCTTTAGAATTCTGTCTCGCTCCTTATTGGATAAATCATTCTGTGACACTGGAAAAGTGTCACATAGCTTTACTGTTAGAACCCTGAGGTAAACTCTGTAGATTAGTGTTAACTGTTGGAATAAAGAGCCACGAAACACAGATTTTAACTAAAGGTTTTAATGGACACCATCTTTTTCATTAACTTGCTTTTTGTCCTTACAAGGAGGACATGCTGTGTAAATAGACATGACATAGTCTTGCATTAACTTCCTGCAGACTTCTTGTGTCAGAAAGAGGTTGACTAATGGAACCTTATGATAGAAACACACCTGCTTTACAAATTTCAATCAAAAACCTGTTGACCATTCGGTTAATGCCTCTCTCTCCCTCTTTATCTTTGAATGACTGTGCAATCAAAATCAGAAGTAGTTGGAAACACTGGTAACACAGTGTTTCTCATGCATACAGTCACACTGGGACAGAGACATCAAGGGACTCCTGCCCACTTGGCATTAACTCATATCCCCAGCCCTTCCTTGTTGGCTCTGCCACATTAAGTGGAGGAAGCTCATTTCAGTGTGATGCCGCTGGGCCTTTTATTCTGTCCACAGTAGATTTTAGTTTGTGGTTTGGCTGGATCTCTAACCACGAGACCGCCCTTGTTCCCCATCCTCCTCCTTTGCCCACCCCTGTCTCCATCTATGACGACTCGATTCCACACACAGTTGGAGTAAATTATTTTTCATACAGTGTGAACAAATGGCCATTTGTCTTTTTGGTCTGTTGTTTTTTTTTTATCTTTAGAAAAAAAAACCTTACGTGTATGTTCCTTCATGTTCTTTTCACAAGTTATTCTCCACATTATGCAGTCGAGTCTACAATGCATATTGAAGATAATTGTTTATGAATCAGATAAAGGCGATGTGTTTATCGTACTACTACACACTCACACGCACACACATTCAAAAAAAAAAATTCATGTTACCCGTGCTTTAACTGATAGGTAGTGGCACTTTGGCAGTATATTTTCTGAGCAGATCCCAGCTTTGTTTGTCTACAGCAGTGAATAGCAAAGTCAAGGCGATAACACTCTGGTGGGCTGTGAAGGTAATGCACACAGGCTGTAAAAGGTCAATAAAAATAAGTAAATTTCTAATTTATTCAATAACTGATTTATGATGAATTTTCTGCATCTTAAATTAGTTTGACTTCTAGTGTATGCACAATGCATTTGCTAACAGCAACTATGAACATAACTATTGTTAGTTTGATAAAAACTCTGCAAGGCTCCTTTAAATTGAGACATCTTATACAACATATATACACACACGTATGGATTGTATGATATCTGTGACGAAGGCTTATGTTGGTGTATATCAAGTGCAAACAGTCTCTTGTCTCTAATATAACTAATATATGAACTAACATAAAAACCATAAATGTCTTTCAGCTGGCAGGGGAAGCCCAAGAACTATTCTCGGTGCGCCATGGTCCTGTGCGAGCTGCTCACATTCTGCCAGCACCATATATCAGTGAGTATATTTTGTACCTTATTCCTGTCTGGATGCAGATTTACCAACTTCAAAGCACACTTTTGTTTTATTTCAAATGAGCCCATGGTCATTTTGAAATGGCTAATAATGCCAAACTCTTAGGTAACTGCTTGTTCGTCAGTTGGATAAGTACGTTTTTCTTTTATTATTATTGTTATAATAATAATAATAATAATAATAATAATAATAACAACAATAATAATAATAATAACAATGTTATTATTATTATTTTTATTATTCATTGTATTTGTATTGAATTGGGATCATATTGGTTAAATTATATTATTATGTTTATTCAGTTGTAGTTCATGATGACACTCCAGGGAGTTTAAATAGTTTTCAGATTTAAGGGGAAGGCTCCGACAGTTTGTGAAAGTAAGCAGAGAGTTGCACAAGATCAATACCACTCTCATGTCTGTACAGTGGATAAGACGTTCCAGTCAGCAGCTGGTTATTGGTGAACAACTATCCTGCCTTTGTCCAATAAAGAGAAAAATCGGAACCTCTCAAACTTCCGAATTAATTGGGTTATATCTTGTTTGTTTATATAGTTTAAAAACCAAACAATAAATTTGTGGTTTCGAGGGAGTTATGTGCAGGATATTCTCTGCTGGAAACAATCACTTCCTGTTGTTACTCTGAGGTTGCCAGGCTAACATTGGAGAGCCCATTTACAAAACATGTATAAGAGTGGTTCATTAGTGAATAAGACAAACTAGTGAACAAAGAACCCCAGCTATGTTTTTAAGGGCCACATCACTCTATCTGTTCCAGATTCCCCTCCTTGTTACTATGCAGCAATAATTGGAAAGTCAGCTATTTTTTACTTAAACTGCCACCAAAAAGGCTCCCTTAACTTGATGTTTTAACACTAGGTTCATCTTTATCTTCTAAATCCACCAAGGGAGAGGGAACTTTTAAAAATGAATGCTTTTCTGTATAATTTTATCCTGGAAGAACATAAATCCCACTTTGGTTAACTTGATTTCAGTATTCAAGGTCGACACTTAAAATTAAATTTTGTATGGCTCATCCTAATGCAGTTTTGGGTTGTGGGCATTTTAAGTGGTGCTATATCATTAAAATTAAAGAGTGCTCCCTGCTGCCTCATCCTAATGTTCATGTCAGTCTACGATTATTGTTGGCCTGCCTTGAGTCAGTGGTGGAAAGCCTCTGAAATCAGTGCTGCCAAAGCTCAGCTGGAAACCTCTCACTGTGCCTTCACTGTTCTGTCAGCAGAACCTCTTTTTACCTCCTCTAAATCTAAATATCTTCTTTCTCACATAGTGTTCCATGTTATAGATGCTATATAATTCCTGATTCAATGAATTGTTTACTCTAATTGTAACCTACACCATGTGTTGTCCCAGATTGTTTTGTCTTCCTCGTTCTGTATGAGGTGCTTCCATTCTAGAATCCCAAAACATTAAAATGGGATGTACATTTTAGTTGTCAGCCTATTTTAAGTCAGCATGAACTTCTTTGTAGATACCATTTTGCAGCAGAATTAAGCAGCCATTCAGGAAAGCTGGCAAAATAGTGGAGGAGGAGATAACAATTTCAAAATCGATAAACTCAGAAGACATTTTAGTAGTAATAACTCAGTGGCAAAACTCATTGTGCCACTGGAAGCAGAAGTTGACAAGAAATAAATGTGAAAGATCACAGCAGATCATTATGAATGGAAAAATTCACTGAGCATAACAAAAGTATTTCTAATAGAACTAGTGCAGTACACATTCAATGTGTGTATTTAGACAAATTATGTTTAATGTACATCAAACATAAATACAGACATGGAAATTATGAGGTAATAATTATAACTGTAGCAAATAACATATAGGCAGCTACAACAGAAAACTTCAGCCTTGTACATTAACACCTAGTCGTGGTTAATGTACATGCCTATTACATTGCTGTTCATGGTAGCTAAGCTAAAGCCACCAACAGGGCTGTGTGTGTGCTATACAATTGTTATATTTGAGACAGTTGTGTTGTTGCGCACTTGTTAAGAGAAGTTAAGGATTTATGACTTAATGCAATACCACCATTAGTGTCCCCATCCATGAAGCGTGTCATTAATCTCTAAGAAGATATTATGTAAATTGAAGTTATTTTTCATGATTTTTAACACACCTGATTCTGTGTATAGAATCCGGTAAAATGAGAAGCAAACTGATTTGTAGATTTAATTTGAAATCCTCACGACTGAGTCCTGCTCAGGGAGCATCTTAACTGTCTCCTAATACAAGTTGGCTCAATCGAGTAATATGATTTTTTTTAAAGTGAAAAATATGTAAAAATATTTGCGTGCACAATAGCTTACTCTCATAATGTTTTCCACTTATCGTCTTATCATATTAACTGGCTCCTAAAGTAATTAAATTCACACAGTCTACAAATGAATGCACTAGTTGTGCTGTCATTTTCATACACGGGAAAGTTGAGAGCTGTATTATTACCAGTGTTCATATTTTGGACAAGTTTTTCCACTGATTAGATCCTTTGCAGACATGGAGTTTAAATTTAATCTCTGCAGGTGCCAATCAGTACTGTGAAAGCTGCCAATGTAGCCTTGTTGGTTTGTGGCATTTCTTTGGTGAGAAAATCGCCTTTTTGTTCTTCATCCATGTTCCGTTCTTTTGGCAGATTTTTTACAACACACAATGGCAGCATTTAAAGAGCGCTGGAAGTGGATGAAAGCAAACCGCAGTAATAAGAAGCAGCAGATAGCCTCGACACATGAGGAGAGCAATTCTCTCAGCAGAAAATACATATGAATTGTACTACTGGAGGGAAGGACACTGATTGCAATCTGCTAGGGCGCAAACAGTGTTGCACTGTGGTGAGCCTTTAAAAGGCCAATTGTATGGGATGCAATGCAGTGGGTGGGCGGACATGGAAATGCCCGAAACTAGGTGTTAAATGTAATAAGGCAAAGTTTCCCTTTCCTAGAATAGAGTAGGAAGTACTGGTTTTCGGGAGTACATGCGTTTGAACATTCTTCATGGTGTTTACAACATATTGTCACACTTGGGATGCTCCCACGCTTTCTCCTTGAAGACTTGATGTTCTTTTACACTAGAAATTAAATCAGAAGTTTCTCAGTCAATGCAACATTGGCATTTTTTCCAGTAAGTTTTTAGTGAATGTACCATTTCACTCTGACTCATATTTATGTTATGGCTCAATATCTCAAGAAGCCATCGTGTCTGATGACAGAAACATGAAAGAAGAAAAGAGTGTGTTAAAGGCTGGTAGTGCAGGCACTTTTGCCTTCACGCCATACCACAGGAACTCAGGCTGATTACTGTCAAGCCTCAAATTACAGTCCCCGGAAGGGTAACATCTTCCTCAATCTAAGCACCCCCATTCTCTCAATCCCCTCATCTTCTGGTTGTCTTAAAGGATGACAAAGTTATTCTTTTTTTAATATGTCTGATAAACTTTACTCTGTCATTCCAACAGTGAAACCCAAACACCAATCAGGAGACAGACAGAGAATTTTACTCAGTGTCAACATTCTTCAACATTCAAGTTTTTTTCAGCTCTTAGAATTTGGAAAACTGTGAACCCCTCACATCTTGTGGATCCAGTGATATGGTCCACTACCTTGCAAAATGGGGGAGTGGCTCATCAAAAAAAGTTTGATGACCATAATTGAAAATACAGGGCAACAGTAGTAATGTAATCAGCACATTTCCTGTCTTGGTAATAGGCAGCCCGTTGAATAAAGTTGGGCAAAACTAGAGGCCTCAGAAGTTTGTTGTAAAGAATGTCTGCCTTTGTTGTGTGCAGATTATTAGTTTTCTCATCTGCCTCTTTCTCTGACTCCTCTTCCTCCTCAGGTCATCTGAAGAGCGACACATTTTCTGACAAGCGGCCCCTGCTGGGGGTTTGCAAGAGCACAGGGTCCTCTGGGTGAGTTTATACATCGTACAGTCATCCTAGTAACTTATCCTGTTAGAGTTGATATGATGAATTTTTTTTTTTTTACATTTTGCCCATTGAATTTGACTTTTGGTATTATTGCAACACTTCCTGTCTATGTGAAAAACATAAAATGGATTAATACACTATTAAACACGACATTTGTCTGTAGTGCAAAGCTAAACTGAGAAGGGCCTTAAGTTGAACCCTGAGGGATGCCACAGTGTAGTACATTGTGTAATTTGCACTAATTCCACAGAATTTTTAAATGCCTCCTTTTCTTAAAATTCAACTGAGCTCTGCACCTGTAGTGCTTCATTCAGGTGTTTTAATAGTTTTCCAGGAGCAACACAAAAATGTGCAGAGTTGTGCATTATTCATTACCTACCCATAACAACTTGCTCATACTGAGCATGGGGAAAGCACATCATACACCTGTCTAGGTACTCAAAAGGTAACTCAAACTCTTGTTTTTTGATTTTGAGATTTTTTCCAGATGCACAAACAAATCACACAATTTCTTATTTTAATACTTTATTTACATGATGATAAAGTGTGATTTACTGATGAAGTGCTTGGACTTAATATACCACATGAGGCAATCTTCAGTGTAGGTCCATCTACACTGACAAGAAGCTGAAAGACTAAAGCAACCACTATCTTCTGTCTGTTTTCTCAATCAGAAGTGTGTGTGTGAGGGGGTATTTTCACTTTTTTTCATCGTTATGAAGTACAAATTGTATATCTGAAAGGAATTTACAGTTAATAATAAGGGACATCAAAGTACACCCAACTTTTTTGATGACCCATTCACATCCACCCAACTGAAGCTGTGCCAGTGATGTGGGCTTAGCACCTGATTCAGTCAGAATGCAACAGTACCTGAACCTCCTCTTGGCAGATGAAGGAGAAACAGATGTGGAGATCCTCGAGTTTTCTAGGTTTGAGTCTGGGGATGTCATGTCTTTGTTTAGTGAAGGAAAAGTGAATTTAAAAAAGTGACAGACCCCAAGGCATCCTGCACTCCTCTCCTGATACCCACTTCATGTCTTCCCCACATTCCCCCCTCCTCCAGTCAAATGCTGCTTTTCCAGAGCAACACAAAATTTAACTCGATATATCCTCCCAGGGAAATGAAATAAGGAAGTCTGACTTCAGCTGGGTCTTGATGGAGACCACTTTCTTGATGTTTTCCAGGGACTGCCGCCCCTGTCTCTCTAACACCGTTATGGTTGCTTCTGCTTTTCCTATGTCCTCACTGACTCTGAGACAGGCAGTGTTTTGACGGTTTGGCGAATCACCCAGGCGTCGCTCGACACTAATGCTGAAAACATGCACTGTGTTGAAAATCAGAAACCCTGACCTCTGGCTGAATGGCATAGCCTGGTTCTTCCCCCTACAGAAGTGCTTGGTAAATAACACTCTGGTCAAAGATGAGAAGGAATAAGGCTTCCGGGTGCAGCGCTGTACTTTCCATTGGGCCTGTTCATAAACTTACTAAGGTCCTCACACAATTTTTAGCATATAATCATTTTGAAATAACAGCTTTTGTTAACCACCAAAAAGGATGCCGTCTTGACACTTAAATGGAAAACAGATTGAAGACTTGGCTGCTACAGCAGTGCTGGTTTAGAAGTTGGGTCAGTCAGCTCTAGGCTTAGATTACAAGATTTGCAAATTAAAGGAAAACCAGAGAAGGGAAAAAGCATGTGTGCTGAAGCCCTGTACTTGTGGATTTCCAGCCAGGCACACTCAACATAATTTTATCAATGGAAAGGATTATGCGTTAAATCCAAACAATGTATGGATCCAGTGATTTTCTTGACAGTAAAGCTCCATATGCGTCCCTTCCACTCTTTGCACCAGTGCCAGTGGGCTTTGAGAATTAGTAAAGAATGCTGGTGCCATTGCAGACTTTGGTATGTCTGGTCACATTTCTGGAAAGGATTTCTGTTTCCTTCCCCCTGCTTGTGTTGTTATTATTTTCATTTCATTTAATTACATCCATAGGTATTAAAATTCAGGGCTGCTCTCTCTCTCTCTCTCTCTCTCTCTCTCTCTCTCTCTCTCTCTCTCTCTCTCTCTCTCTCTCTCTCTCTCTCTCTCTCTCTCTCTCCCTCTCTCTCACTCTGAGTGAATGTAAATTTTATGGCCAAGACGGACACAAATTCACAGTTTGTCAGAGTTTGAGTGCACACACTTCTTGGGCAAAAGTTCAGTGATGAATAAGTGTGCTTTGTTCTCTCGAGTTTGGGAACTGTCAGTGACATTTCCAACCTCCGACCACCCCCCTACCCCCACAACATCTCCAGATGCCGAGAGGATGTGGTCCCTTTTTCTTTTCACCAGTATAGTCCTCTTTTACTGTGCAGATTACTATTTTGAGGTTTTCACTAATACAGATGGATATACAGATATGATGGATAATTGTCACTGTTTAGAAGTTCTTTCCTGGAAGGACTTTTTCTGGTCTTTTATCTGGTTTATGCCATGAAGGTCCACTATCATCCTTGTCTCACACTGTAATTTAATTTTTTTTTTAAGGAAACCCCATTTTCCTTTCTAAGAGGCAGATTCGACTCATTCACCTTTTTTTTTTAACCATGTACTTGAATGAGTAATGATTGGAATGACATGACAAATGATTCAAATTATTCCAACTATTTATAATCTAACAGCATTTAAAGTGTTAATCCTGATTGAAATATGAAGTCAGCAGTGTGGATTTGGCAACACTTGTAGTGGCCTGGTGGTCAGAGATCATTATTGTTGCTCCATTTGGAACAAAGTAGCAGGAGTGCGACATGGAGCGTCTGGCTGTCTCGTGCAACACTGGTGTGCTGCACCAGTCAGACAAGCATGGCTAAATATAATCCACCTTTAGTTTCCATATTGAGATTTTTTCTTTTCCTATTCTTTCCCCATATTTATACAAATCTGTGATGCAGATATCGACAACCAGTTGTATTGTGTTAGGATAGCAGAAAGATAATATTCTGCAGCCAATGATTCTTTCATTATACATTTTATTTCTCTGTGTGGGACTATGGAAATAAATTAATATACATGTAATTAATTAAATATTAATTTTAAACTTAACTTGCAGCACAGTTTATCATTTAAATAAAACAGTCAAGGAAGTGTATTTTATGTGATTAAGTGAATACCAGATGATTACCTGGGCAGGTCCAAATCAGCATGTGGAACTTATTTGAAGTCATATTAGCTGCTGTCAGACATGAACTGTAGTCTGGACATTTTCTTGAAAGTCATGAGTAAGCCCATATAACACGAGGAAAAGCTCTGGACAATTCACAACAATTGAGTGGATGAGTGCCCTTCCTTTTGCAAGCCAGACCCCTTGGTAAATTTATATATAATACATTGGGGGAAATAATTATTTGATCTCCTGCTGAATTTGTAAGTTCACCCCCTTATAAAGAAATGAATGGTCGAGAATTTTTATGGGAGTTTTATTTTAACACAGAGAGACAAAATATCATATACATCTGACCTCTGTGCTTGCCATCAAGGGTTTCTCCACCAAGTAATAATTCACGTTTTGCTACATGATCAAATACTTATTTCACTCAATCAAGTACAAATTCATTTATAACCTTTATTAACCTTTTTATTTTATTTTTTCTAGATTTCTTATACACTTAAATAAAATATATAAATAAATGTACTTTAATTTCTGTATTTGAATAATGCAGCTTGTTAATTTCATGCTTGCCAGTATAGCAAATTCTACTCAGCCCAGGCAGACACACACGTTTGACAGCAAAAGCCCATTGTTGCACTAAGCCCTTGTGTTTCAGTGCATTTTCATAACAGGTTTTTCTCTGTAGACCGGATGTATTTGTCTTCTAATGTGTATGAAATGGAAATCACCAAGCATTTGTATAAAGCGACCCACCAGATTAAGGGGATTAAGAGAAGTGATGCTTTTTATCCGCCATGAGGTTATGGTGTTCTTTACTGTCGCATTATGACTACCCATCGGCACGCACCCACACACATGGTTTTCTCAAGGCAGATGCTACCAGTAGTGACGTAACGAGAATATGAAAGTGACTCCATACTTGTTGTGAAGTTGTATTGCTTATAGTAATGGTGCTCTTCTTATTCAGGAAAACTGTCACAGCAGATTAGAATCCTGAACACTAGTCCTCAAATATTGCGTCCAGGAATGTCTTGTTCTCCACTAAAACATTTTCCTGATGAAATCATACCTGTGCTGTTTTGGAATGCTTCTGCATGGAAATGAGAGTGGCTGTAATCTGGTCTCCCACTTCCCCTTTTCATTGCCCCACATGTATATACACTAGTTCAGTGCATAGGCAGGTCTGCACAGCTCAGGCTCCATTCCACATCGTTTATTTTGACTTGCATGTCTGTTTTATGTCTGTCGAAAATGTGTTCTGCCTCGCCTGTTTTCTCCCTTCAAATATGAGGCCAGATTAAACTCAGTACTACTGGAAGTGGTGCATATAAACACACCCGACAGGCTGAATGATTAGTAATGACTTTTCAAACCTTAACCACATCCCCATTCCCTAAACCTGCCCTCTGTAATTAATATTTTATTTTACGAGAGTTCAAACTTTCCCTTTCCTCTTTACATTTAACCAAGAATAAAACCGTACTAATATGATTTCCTTAGGTTTTGAATGGATGATATTGGAGCAGTGCCTTTGTTAAGTAACACTAATAATTCTTACCAGGACCCGTACTTGTCTCAAAGTAAGAAATCATTTATAAATGGTGAAAGATCTACTTGAAAGTTCATAGAAAAAAAATATTTTATGAACATCATGAACTTTTTTAAGGACAAATTCAAAAATTGACTAACCATTCCAGAAGTGGGCTTTTTTGAATAGCAATGTCAGTCTTTCTTTCTTTGGGTCCAAAACTGAGCTGTATTGAAGATATGGCTTAATATTATTACTATGATTACGATCATAAGTGAGAAGTTTTACCACCTGAAGGAACGTGATTTTGTTGGATCTGTTGATGAGAAGTGATCTTCAAACATTTGAAGTTAACGTTACTTGAATTTTCCACTAGAAAATTAGCTGGGTAAGGTATGTGTAATATCTGGTAAAGTTCAGGGATGCAGCATTATTGTATCTTTCTGTCTACTTAGTTCATTGCATTTTCTCTTTGCCACATCTTACATGATAAGGCATACTAGTACAAAATGGACTACTGGGACGTGAGTGGCGTTTAACGTGCACTCATCCAGCCATGGATTAACCTTGCTACTGGTCCCTCGGGCAGAATCTTGCTTTGAACAGCCCTTCTCCCGCAGACTGGAGAGCCATATAACTCAGACTGGTTTTAACTGGTCATTAACCAATTAGACTACTAGTGTCATCCATCGCAGTTTGTGGCCTCCAAGCAGTTCTCCTAAGTTGTTTTGGCTATATAGTGACACTAGTGTAAAAATAAATATCCAGTTATGCACAAATTGCATAGATAACAGTTGGTATACATGTGTTTAGGACCTCCAAAAGGGAGGGAGGTTTTTGGAAAGACTGGACACAAGTTTTAGCACCTGGTGAAATAATCGTTTAGTCATTTACTTTGAAGACACAGTTTGTATTCTGGTTTGAAGCTGACCACTTACTTAAATCTGTATGCATAAGCAGCCAAAATACAAAGTGAACTCATCATTTATCTAGACACAGCTTTGACATATGAAAGCAAAGGAACAAACTCCTCCCTGACCAGATGTTTCTTGTTTCAAGTGCTTTCACTTGGTTTAGACAAAAAACTGGCTCATAAAGCAAGAATGGCTAAAATTGGATCAAGTACAAGCTATAGTTTGGGTAATGAATATTAATATCCACTTCACTGTTGTCAAGAATTGAAGGAGTACTTTGAATTTATGGATTTTGTATAAGGGGTGGGTGGCGTAATGTCACTGGTGTCACGCTCTGCCAATATTTGCAACATTGTCATTACAGTGATACACACACGCACATGTTTTGGTTTTACGGTAGCACACACCCACACACATCAATGGAGATCTGCTAGGTACAAAATCATATGTGCATCAAATCTAGACTGCGATCAGAAAGACACATTTCGTAATGGTGAATGTTAATCTACCATTTAGGCACTGTTGCCAATCAAGCCATCGTCCCTTTGAGGTGAAGTCTGAGCTGGTACCACCAGGTCAGGTTAAGTGATTGGCAGTTTCCCATTATACTCACATTAAGAGCAGGATGCAATAATCCGGTCGAAAAGAAATTAGTGAAGTGTTGGAGAAAGCTGGAGAGGAGACTGATGTAGTAGCTGCATTTTTTTTCATTCTGTGGCAGTGTGCAGAGCAGATGCTGCTCCAGCACACCACAGAGAATCTACCACTGAGAGGTCTTTTTAAACGACTATCTTCAGGTCTCAGTGTGGATGTTCAGTGTGATTCAAGACTGTGCTTTGTCTGGGTGACTCAAGACCACTGCAGTGCTTTATGCTCTAGGTAGTTTGTAGCTCTGGACATGCTCTCTCTCTCTTTCTCTCTTTCCCTCCCATATGTGAGTATCAAAACCACTGACAATTATACTCTGTGTCATATTTACCAGTGGATGACTGTATTTCTAGCAGCTCTACTGACCTGGAGCTGTGGTTGAACATTCTACCTTGATTACTCTCTGCTGCCTGCAGCTTGCTGAAATGACTGTGGCTCCCTCTAGGTCAGTGTGCGAAATATCCATTAATAATCGGGGGGCATTATTGGCTATCTTCCCTGTCAGATGTGGGCATGTGTGGGCCTTTTCCACAGCACCATTTGGAAAGCAATTTATTAAAACATTAAAATACAAAGCAGTTCAGGCTCAGCGAGATCTCTGAAAAAACCTGGTCCGGTTACGTAAATGGCAGTTCTCCTGAACAGCAGATCCTCCTGCTCCAGGCACTAGTCCAAACAAATCTGGTTTTGTACTGCAGAAGAAGAATAACGGTTGCTTACTCTGATTTTCTTTTTTTAATTGCTGAATAATAAGCTCATATGTCTGTACTAGGTTTACATGTTACAGCGCAGCTCCCTCTTGCCATTTATTAGTCGTAACACATTGACAAAATGTGGGTAGGAAGCACTAACAAGACATTGCCAAATAGTGAGAGCCTATCTTTGTGTGCCAGCTGTGTACCGTGTTTGTTAAAGATTTGTAAAGTGTTAAAAAACACAACTGTTACATATAAAGCATTTATTTATACTTTATAAGGATAATCCTATCATAAAGTGACACCAGATTATGTGTGGTTATTCACTGTTTCCAAGGTCAAAATTCACATTAGAATATTCACAAAGTATGTAAATCTAGGTTAAACTGACAATACATTTAAATTGTTTGTCTTGTTGAATTGGAAAGTGTCTGTCACGTTATCATATTTCTGCTTTGGCCAGAATTGAATTCCAATTGGAACATGCTGAATGTTGGCAGCGTTGATGTAAAAATTGTGGTTTTAGTACTCAAAGACACATATCAGTTGAACCTCAGTGGAAACACCATTCCTCAGAAGTCCATCACACCCCAGTTGGCGATCGAGGGTTTTCTCTTTCAGCACTGCCAGCCTAGACTTCCGAAACAGAGGTTGTATTTGTTTAGCATTCCCACAGCATGTAATTGTCGTTCATATTGGGAGAGCGTCTAAAACTTTGCTCCAGTTGGAAATGCGATGACGTCCCTTGCTTGTAAATGAATTTATGTGCCTGCTTTTTAATTCTCATTATTGCTTTATAAAGCCACATGAAATCTTGTGGTTTTGATCTCCTGGTTCAGTTCATGTTCATAAAAAAACATGTGTGCCAAGCCTCCAGCCAGAGGGAAAATGCTCATTGAATTAACACAACATTGATGTGTAAATTGAAATAACACATGCCAACTTTATTCATAAAGGAGGAAGTACACAGGGTGAATTGTTGACATTGGCTCAGTAGTAGGGGATTGAGTATCCAAAATTAACCTTAATGACCATTGTAAACAAAAAATAATCTATAACTAAGCCTCACACATAAATGTTCAAGTCACATTGCTCTTTTAGGAGGTTTTCCAAAGCTGGTCCATTTTAGCATGGTGGCAAAGAATTAGGAACCGGAGTGTGTTGTAAAGCCAGTCCAGTTGCTGATAGATTCAGCAGGTATGCCCTCGGGTTACTGTACTGCATAGAAACCTAACATTCTGTAAATACCTCAATGTTTGTCAGTTCACTTCTGTTATATGTCATTGTGGGTACGGGTGTGCATCTCATGGTTTGATACATATCTTTATACATGGGCTTAGCTTTGATTCAGGAATTGTGCTTTTTGTTATGGAACAGTTTAATTCAATACGGTACAGTTTGGTTTGGTGTGATTAGATTTCATACAGTTCAATTCTTTGTTTAATGTACATTTCATTTGATATTTATTTGATATTAAACTAGAATCCCATTTTATTGTTTTCTCTTTTATGACACATGAAAAGAAGGGAGACAATGATTTCAGAACTACACCTATTACTGCATTTATTACTCGGATACAGACAGAAAATTTGAGGCATAGTGTATATATAAATATTGACATTTGTAAATATTAAGTGAAGTCTCTCTGACCCCCATGCCTCACTTTGGCAGTTGAGGGAACTTTGGAAAAAAATCCCAAGAGGCTTCTTCAGTTCAGACTAACTCCAGGAAATAACTGCAAGTATTTAGCCTCTCTTGGGTGGATACTTGTCGAGAGAGCCAATTATGTTAAACAATGCATGTCGTCCATACCCTGACTCAGTTTTAGGTTGTTATAGTTTCACCTCAGTCATAGTGTGAATGAGGGTTGTTGGGGTTACCTGAGAGACACAACACGCTCTTGCATGTTGTAAGAGTGCTGCAGCTCCTTAAAGGGCCACATTGTGTGTGTGTCAGTATGTGTGTGTGTGGCTGTGTCCTGAGTGAGTGGTCAAGTGAGGGATGGAGCTGTGCAGTTGAGTGTATGCGAAGCATGAGAGGCCAGGAACGACATTAAGTTAACGTTAGCAGAGACAAAGTAAGGCATTAATGTGTCATTTTCTGTTCCAGTGGGAAGAAGTAAATGCTCCTCCAGATTAAGCTCAGTGACCATGTGTTCATCATCTGCCAGTAAAAACTAAGGATGTTAGCCCAATGTAGCTAGATGTTTAACCACGAAGAAAAGACTTCCAAATTTTAGTTGGTAGCCAAAAAATACCCACATTTTATTATCATGTTTCATTTAGTGCTATGTTTGTTATCTGGAATAGCCCCTCCATCTTCTCCTTATTTGCTGGAGTACCTTCTTGACCTGTCAGAGGAATAAATGAGCCGCGCCTCCTTTCCTCCATCTCCCTTCGTTTTGTATCCTTTCAAACCCAAGGGCCAGTTTGAGTAATAGTAATTGACACATTGATCTAATAGGGCCATCATAATAGGCCTGTTACTGAGCTGGGGAATGGTGCCCGGCGTCACCTTAACATGTGCAAGGACTGACATCCCGCCATAATCCATAATGATAATTGTGATTTAGCCTTGCTTTCAACCTACGCCCCAATGTCCCCGGCATCAGGAAATCTTATTACATCTGACCCCGCATTGCCTCCATTAGAACTGGGTCATTTGTTAAAATACTGCAAAAGCAAAACAATTGAACCCTGTGCCATTTTGATTCTGTAATAATGGGTTATCATTGTCCCTTTGAATCAATTTTCAGAGGCCCATTTTTCGGGATAGAGCTTCGAATTGGATTGATCGGACTCTGATAATGCTGAAATCGATGATGTAGCCGCCTGAAAGTAAATTATCGTCGGGTGAATTTTTTGTATTTATCTTAATGCCTGTGCTCTTGATTGGTAATGGTAAACGTGCTTGCAGTGAAAGGACCTTTGAAATGTTGACAGAGCCGTTAACCATCGGGACAGAAAAATGAATCAAGGATTGTTTAAACCTTTTTTCTGTGTCACCTCGTCTGTCTTCTTCAGTAAATATATCCAATGACTACAGGGAGGAGCACTAACGTCCAAATTCTCTCTCTCTTTCTCACTCATGTACATATGCAGCACGGGGACAAAGTCTGTGTCCAGACACTGGCCTGTGAAACATACAAAAATAAAACACTTGTATATTTCTCTTCTCACAATTGCCCATATGTTTGTGCATGTCTGTGTACACATATGAAGCATACTATACTGCATTGGGTTTATCTCATGTATCAGTCATCAAGATGGTTCAATTTCATCTTTGATCTCTGGGTGTGTGTTCCTGCCTTTGTCTGTAAGAAAAATGAATTGTGTGTCACAGTGTTAGCTCTGATGTTAGTGTGTGTGCGTGTGCGTGCATGCGTTTTGTTGATGGCTTTATCACTGGCTGATGGAGTCCTGTTTGTGTCTGTGGTGTCAGCTGCTGCTTGGAATCATGGTCCTGCGTCGGCTCAGAGGACAGATCATTTGACAGCTGTGCTCAGAGTGTGCAGAAAGTGTTCCATTTGACTATATACACAATACAAGATGACAAATATATATTTTGTTTTTCACATAATGTGCAATATAATGAAATTCAGTTTTTTATACATTGTAAAGACACACCTTGATATAACACATACAATAAATGCTTTCTGATTCTGTTCTCATACTCTTATATAAACCCAGACTCTGACTTATGAATTATTAATATTTGCCTTTGTATTTTAATTGTTGCAGCTTGTCTATCTATTATGGGACCAGAGGTCCCGGAAAAGCACACCAATTGCATGTACTGTAAACCACCATATAAGCACAGTCTACATTCTTAGAAATTCAAGGTAGAAGAGATGAGAGGAGGAAAAACAGACTGGAGAATGGAGGTTTTATATAGTCATATGAAAATAGAAAAGAGAGGCAGCCAAACAGTTTTTATTCAAAACTTAACAAAAGCTTATGTTTTACTGTTTTTACCTTAATCTTTCTGTTATGAACAGGCTGTTTATTTTTTTTAATTAATTTAAGGAGAAATATCTTTTTTCTTTTTCAGTTATCATATGAAAATTGAGAAATTATCTTTTTCACAATATCATTTAATTATACTTGGATTTGTTTTGAATTTGGCACACTAAATCAATTTATAACACTAGTTAAACCCCTTGATGTTCTGAATATTTGCTTGAAGAAAATGTCTCTATCTGGATCTTGATTAATTTTAATTGAATATTCCTGATGAACACTCTGAGTCTTGTGTTGTAATTTGTCCTGTGAACTGGGATGTGGAAAAAAATTAAAAGCTGTAGATGATTGTGATTCACTTAGCCCCTTCAGCTCTCTTGTTTATTCTTTTTTTTTAATTTTTTTTGACTTTCCCTCTCTGTAAATGCTGCCAGACAGGTTTTTTGATGTTGTTGCTGATGTCTGACAGTCTAATAAGGACATACGAATGTTCTGAAATGGCTGATTTGCTCTTGTCATTGGTTCCTTACACAGTGTGCACTCGTGTCACAGATTAGAATGAGAGTACCAGATATGTTTCCATCATAAAGAAGAAAGGGAGCAGTGGTTATAAACTGGGAAGGAAGACAGACACTGACACAGCAGAGTCAGTGGAGCAGGGTGTTCTGCAGGAATATTCAACATGGCTGAGGTCATCTGTATCTTATAATGGATGAAAGTCTTCCCATTTTGAGCTTGTCGTTTGAATAATGTCCAGATTTCCCTCTGGGACTTGGCAATAGCTGTCCACTGTTTAAACTTGTTATTTCCTAATGGTGTCTTGCTCCGGCTCTAGTCTGCAGGAAGGGGGTTTCCTCATTGATCAACTTGTCAAATCAGCCTAACCTCCCCTCCTAACCTCACCATCATGGTCTCTGTATAACCAATGCAAGCATCTTTGTTTTTCTTCTTTCATGGGATGTTTTTTTATTCCTTTATTAATTAGAATTAGAAATTTTACAGGTAAACTCTTTGACCTTCATTGTAGTTTTAAGATCTAGCCAGTGTTTCCTGTTTGTCTATGCTAAGACTGATGTAGCATAAAACTGCACTCAGTATGCACACGCAGACTAAATAGACTGTTGAAAGCACTTAGACCTATGGCGCACGAAACAAAACTAACACCGCATTTCACCCCTGCATCCTCAGCCAGCATGGCACCATATGCCTCACCAAGGGTGATGGAGATTAGAGAACGCTAGATTTCCTTGCACACAGAGGGAAAGGGCACAGGGGGACGGTTGGTGTTGGTAGTGGGGGAGTTCAGCTTGATGAAGATTTATGTGTGGATTTCCCTCTGCCACCAGCCGCTGCCTGCCTCATGTAGACCTTTTCTTTTCTGCGTTGATAGAAAGGCTTCTCGTAAATGTGTTGCATGACAAAGCATTTCCCCTCTTGCCCTTCATTTTCCCCTCCTTTCACTATGTGGACTCTCAGAAAAGGTAGATCAGTGAGAAACAAATACTGCATGAGTTCTCCAGGGAGCCGCTCAGAGAAACATTATAGTTATGTGACTTTATGTGCCGACCTATTCACAGTAGACGTTGTTTAGTCATGGTTCAGTGCTTAGTATAACACTGCGATGAGAATTACTGCAAGAAATTACGGAAAAATAGAACACATTCATCAATGCCTTTTTACGGTTTTCTTTTTTTTCTGATTTATTACATGTTCTTAAAGGTCCACTGTGTAACATTTTGGTATGTGTATAGGAAGAAATAGACTATACCCATGTGCATTTGTAATAATGTAATAATTTTAAGATAATAATCTATTAGATATCATTATTTCTTACATGCTGGACCTTTAACTGAAATTAATCATAAGGGGCTTTTATTATGTAATGTTTTAATTTTTATTGATTTATTTTACTTTGAAAATAGGGACACATTAATTAACAATCACATATTTAAGCCGTTGGCTAATTTGTGTCTAGGCAGGTATATAATAAAAATACAAAGTAATGATAGATGACATGTTATAGTACTTTAAATCCTACAGAAAAAACTAGAAAAGAATACAAATTATTTTTATTATAATTAATAATTATTTTACCCTATGTTAGCAGTCAAATTGTGCATGAATTTCCTATTAAGTATGCATAGATTCTGTTCTTAAGTATAAAAATCAATTTAAAAAAACGTAATCAAAACAACACTAATGGGTTTAAAGAATAAATGGATTTGCTTCAGTAGGCAGGATCACTGATTGTTGAGTTTCATCTGCACTTTGTTATAATACTCCTTTTACTTGTTTGATGTATGAAAAAAGGACAACCCCCCATCTGTGAAACTTCCGATATTGACACACATTTTATTCTGTTTATCATCTGACTCTCTTTTAGACTTTTCTTTTTTTGGTTTCACTGCAGCATAGGAAGTTTTTGTCCGCACTGCAGCAGCGGAAAGGACTTGTATGCAGAGTAGATGTAGTGGAACAGTGTTTGAAGTCTCCCGTCACACCACAAATTTAATTGTGAGGCTGTAAACAGAGCCCAGAGGAGGTTCACAAGTGTTGTTCTCTCAGATCACTTGATTTACATTATGCTGAAAGGTGATTATCAAATTACTGATTAATAATGCCAGAAAATTCTGTGCTAATGTACGTAATGAGCTTTGTAATGACGAGAGTTCTCTTTCATTGACGGGCACATTGGTGCTTTGATTTGTAAACAGTGTGCTGCACTGCTGCTGTTCTTTGTGGGGGAGCTGTTTCATGTAAAACAGGGTATTAAGTTACTTTCTTAAAATAACAGAGTGACAAGCAACAAACAAAGGAAAGCTAATAGTGGATAAAAAGTTAGAAAATTAGAAGCTGCACTGTCCATGATTACCCCACAGTAGTACTCTGTGATACATTTCCAATATAATTTTTTTGGTTTTACTAGCCATCTCTCCTGGTTGCTGTTGTAGTTTGTCTGGTTTAGTAACAGCTTATCAGTCATCACGTGTCTGTATTTGAAGTTTTATCTCGTTGAAACATTATTTCCTTTTTTTTTTTTCAGGACCAGCCCTCCCTACTGTTGTGCTGACCTGTATTCATTACGAACAGGCGAAATGGTCAAATCAATTCAATTCAAGACACCCATCTATGATCTCCACTGCAACAAACAGTATGTAGGACTCGCTGATCAGTTTATATCTTATGATGCATTGCACTTTTCTGTCTGCTGTATTAATTGGGCTCTTTTTTTCCTCAGTATTCTCGTTGTGAGTCTGCAGGAGAAGATTGCTGCCTTTGACAGCTGCACCTTCACCAAGAAGTTCTTTGTCACAAGTAAGGATTCAAGACGCACGATATTTCTGTCTTGGGAAGTTTGATATTCATCATATTATACCGAAAGTTTCTCCGCCAACTACATTTCACATACACCATAAGCTAATTGAAGCTTTAGTCGGCAGAATGTCCTTGATAAAAATGCTTCATTGTTGGGTTCTCATCTCTAGGTCATTTAAGGACCAATTTGTTAGAACTTGTGACATGTAATAGTGAGACTGCAGGTTCTAAGAAATGGACAACTCTCCTACACTCACCTCTCCATTTCCCAAGTGCATCCAGGAACTATGGTGGTCTTTGCACACCAGGAAGCATGTAAGCTTCCACTTCAAAGCTGTAAAGGCATGCTCTGGCTGCTTTATATTTTTGGTCTGCTGTAGAAACATGGCATTGCAAGATTGCTGCCTTCATAAAAACCTTTGTCTAAAGTTCAGATAAAAGGCTTAGTCTTAGGCTATGATAACCGTTTTTATTTTTAAGTGATTATACACTTATACAAACATACTTACAAGTAGTAGATTCCGTTTCAGCCAATAAACCCTTATGAATATTACAGTGGAGCTTTGCTTTTGTATCACAGCTCTCTGTCATCAACCAGGCAATCTATCTATTTCTTAAACTCCTGACCAATATTGACACATGTTGTGTAGTGTAAGCAGTTGTCACAGGTGCTAGATTATTTCCAGCAAAAGGGACATATGCATTATCTGCTTTATAGAGACCAGCCAATAGGAATACCTTCTCTTCCTGAACTGCCCCCTGATTGGTCAAAGTCTCCCTCTCTAGATTTACCCAAGGCTGTAAAGACAGTCTTGAGGTGGTGCAGAAGTCTATAGCTGTCTGTCCAATCACTTGATTTACATTTTGCTAAGTCTCTTATGGAATTATTGCTATATAATTCCAAAAATACCATGCCTTCCTCATGCAGTATTATACTGATTTTGAAGGAGCATATATTGGGGTATTTAACACCTGTTTAAATTGCTCTTATGAAGATATGGAAAAGGATCAGCCCTTTATATCACATTGTCACCACATATGTGAAACATACATGAAATTTTGCCTGTGGAAACATGTATTTGGGAAATGGTGGGACAAACCTTCAGTGTTCTGTACCATATGCAGTAGTGAAAACAAACAGTGGCCGTTTTGTAAGTTAACACTAACATTGCCAAACATGATCAGTGACTCTGTCGTGTTGGCATCATTCAAGCCAAGCAAATGCAAAGCGGATCATTGGTCATTTTAGAGCCAACCACGGAGGCTGGTTGATGTAGGGCAGCAATTTGTAGCTTTCTGTTATGTTTACGCCGCTTTTATCAGGGTAGGATGTGAAGCTCTCCACTTGAAGCTGAACACAGGAGGAAACTGTTTACAACACAGCACTTGCATTCTCTTGGCTGTACCTGCCATGTCTGCTGAAAGATGCTGCGAAAAAAAGGCCAGACTGTATTACAAGGCCATTGCTGTCCACTTAAGTCATTGACTGGAGTAAACTGACCTTACAGGCTGGCTTTAATGTGTCTCCTCTTTGTCTGCCTGCCTTCCATATCAGTGTCTGGGCCACAGGAAACCAAACATGCTCAATAGTTATTAATCGTTTCAGAATACTGGGGCCTCCTCTTCATAATGCTGTTTGGTCTGTTTGGGCCCTAAAAGCAGTAAACAAAGGCTTCTGTGATGTGTGCAGGGCTCTGTGTTGGACCAGACCTTCTTCTGTCCAATGTCCACTTCTCTGAGGCTGTGACTGTGGAGACGTCTTATTGTTTTGAACACTTGTGGCTCGTCTCATGTTAATACTCTTGCATTGAGGTTGTGTGCGCCGTGAGATTGAGACACCATCAGCAGGAAATCCTCTTTTTCTGTGCATTCCACACCCTTGTGCAGCTTCACTGAGTGAAACAACACCCACTAATCATGGTTTGATACCTAATGGTTAATGGCACAGTGGCAGCTGGTTGGATATCAGTTCCATGGAATACTCCTAATAATTACTGTGCCTTTTTGAGGCAAACTGATTTCAGCCTGTCGACCTTCAAAGAAACGCAAAATACTTTTTTAATATTAAAAAGATGTACACACATTTTCTTTCTTACAAGTGTGACTGTCTGTATGACAGGACTTTCTGAACTATGAGTTTCAAAAGAAATCTTACAAAATCATAAGAGCTCAGTTCTTAAAAAAGAGGAGGCAATATGTATAAGATGATTGTTACGTAACACATCGCAATATCCAATGTTTGTGTTAATCACTGATGCAGTATGCTTTACAGTTTTTAAAGATTATTCATCAGTTTTATGCCATTTACAGTACAATATTATTATTTGCAAAAGCTCAAAAAGATATGAAGGAAATTACATTAATTGTAATTTTAAGGCCACAGAAAATAAATCAATATAACAAACAAACAAACAACAAACAAAACAATTTCAATACACATGATTTCAATTCTTTGTGTTTCATAAAATTGGCCTGGTATCGTAGGGTGCTTTAACACCTACAGCATTTGGGGCCCACCAAATGTGTGGCAGCGATCAGCTTGGGTGACCGTGGCGCTTACGTACGTACGTTACGAAATCGTTATGCTTATTTGAAAGTAAACCGTACTCATGTCTGTTTGCTACATTGTAAAATTTTTCTGACTGGTGCAGACCAAAGCAATCGAACTATAGGTGTGAAAGCGCCCTTACAGTGAACATATAGAACTATGAGCTCACTTAACGCTGGTTGCAGAGCATACATAGACTGAAATGGCGTCTTTGTCAGTTTGCCTGGTTTATATGTTCTTGAATAATTTCACACTTAAAACTGCACATTAATCATCAGTCACATCCAATCCCTCAAAAAAAAAACTGCTGTTCTGCTCTGCTAATGTTATTACTGTGTTGTCAGACAAAAATCACCAGACAAGTTAAACACAATTGATGGAAGGTCAGTAAATCGAGCAACAAAGGCTATGATGTAATAGAAAATGTTAATGCCATATCATTTTTGAAAGAGCAGTGGCCAACACTCTGACAGCCAACCAGTGATGTCATTTCATCCAGTCAGGCTACATCCATGACACGATAGTATGCTTGCTTTTAAAAGAATTACGTTTCTTTGCTTTTTCACCTGCACTCCACACTACTGCAGAGGTGTTGAGTACGCGAAAGTGAAACTTGTTAAGGAGCTCTGCTCCCTGTATCTCAAAGCTTTTCAGTTATGTGATGTTTTAAAATAAATCATAAAGGGTAGGATCAAGCTACTTCCAAAGTTTATACAGACAGAAACGTTTTGGTTTTGCGCAAGAAAATGAGTGCATTTTTATTTAAACATTTTAATACAAAAAAAGGTTTTATGGTACTTAGAAATATAAGGTGATTTTTTTTCTTCGGATAGAATGAAATACTCTGTAAGAGTCAACTATACGATTAGTTTCTTAGAAAAGTGAAGGTTGTGAGTTGTATAAGGAACAGAAACTATTACTGTGTGGGAAAGTGAACGATTCAAGCTGCACATTTCTGTGCAGATCCTGCCACTCAAATCTGTGTTTTTTCATTTTCCTGAACTTATTCACTACATATTTTCCTTTGACAGTATGGGCTTATCTGCTTGGTGGGATCTACATGTTTCATGTTGATCATTAAGTGTGTCATGGTTAAAAATAGGGATGCAGTCAGCGAGAGACGAAGCGTCGTTGGCTTGCGGCGTGCGTGCAGGGCCTTATTTTGGTATTGGTCATGGCAATAGGGTTCGGCCTTCAGAAGCCTGAGCCCTGCTTTCTTTTTCCTTTGATTCTATCCATCATGTGTTTCCTCTCCCCGCTCTTCTCCCCCCTCCCCTCCACCCTTAGGATGTCAAACACATGTTATCTCACCGCCTGGGCTCCCCTTGGCCTTGGAGAGGCACAAAAGGCTTCTCTGGCGCTACCAACAACCCTTGTGGCTAACCTCAATATCCCCCCACCCCACCATCATCACCCGCCCAACCACCCCGCCCTCCAACACAACACACTACATTACTGTCTGCCTCCACCTCATCTGCTTCCAGAGCACTAAATTATTGTCAGAGAGCCCCCTTCTTGCCCCCCACACGTCCAGCGTTAGCCGTGTGTGCATGTGTATGTGCTGCAAGTCCGTGTTTTGAACACACCGTACATGTTCATTACTGGGCCAACATTTTGTTGTGTTTAGATGCGTTAGTCATAGATTGCTCTTTGTTCTTGTTTGTCTTGTAGTTGTTTAGTTCCACATGTGTTTGAGTGGGAAGAGAAACATTCCTCCTTAAATTGCCTTAGACATTTATCTGTTAGTGAGCACAGTGTTCTGTTTGTCACTTAAGATTATTGGTTGCTATATTTATTCTTACTGACATTTTTTTTGTAAATGTGTGTGCGTCTTGTGTTTGTGTGTGTGTGTGTGTGTGTGTGTGTGTGTGTGTCCCTTCTGGGATTATTGTGCTGGTCAATCAGTGGAGGAGCCATCCTCAATTTATCGAGTACCGCAGTCTCACATTAGGTCATACTGGGCTCACACATGCACAGACACGTCACCCTCATTAGACTCCGATTTATCTTCGCAAACAAGAGACTCCCCACAAACACATTAATGGTTTAAGATAGTTACAAACACTCTCCAGGCGAGAGGCTCATTAAAATCCCTAAATGTTTGTTGTTTTTGGTACAGACAAACCTTTGATGAGGTTCTTTAAAAAAAAGAGTGCATAAATAGGAATCTCTCTAATTTCCATTGGTGCCCCCGTGTCTTTTCAGGCTGCTACCCTTGCCCTGGCCCCAGCCTCAATCCAATAGCTCTGGGAAGCCGCTGGCTCGCCTACGCTGAGAACAAGGTAACTACATGCACACGTATTTACTCATCCTTTGTGGCAATGCCTTATCGGAAAATTTGTCATATTTACAATCCAAAAAATACATTTTTATCCATTTTCTGGCTCTTTAATCTCTCTGGATAAACAACTAATTCCTTGAAGAGTCCACTAGAGATGATAACATTTTGAAAATCAACAGATGCATGTGAGTTTTCTGTTCTCTTTAATGGAATTGTTAAGTATTAAAAAAAAACAAAAAACAAGAATGTTGCATTGCGCTCTCTGCAATATATTTAATGCATAATAGTGTTTTGAGCGCTGGCCCACTCAGGTAATTGACAGATGGGGCCAGTGTTTGTGGGCCTGCTCAAGGATTTCCAGAAATGACGAAATGTAGCTTTGTGTGTCGCCTGTGTAATGCTGGAACAGGACCATTGAAGAGATATTGTATTTGAAATTTAATCAGTGCAGATTGGCTGTTTGGTTGTACATTTTTTCTTAAAAACCCAAACCAATTACCTCCAAAGAGAAGAGAGGAACTTTCTGGATATTTGAAGTCTGACTATCCCCCAGTTTTTCTCTTTGTTCTCTTTCTCTGTAGACATACAATACATTGAGTCTTATACTCATCAGTACATCTTTTTTTTCTGCAGTTGATACGATGCCATCAGTCTCGTGGAGGAGCTTGCGGTGACAATACACAGTCCTATACAGCTACAGTGATCAATGCTGCCAAAGTAAGTGATAATACATGACACATATACCTGTTTTTTAGTCTATTCTTTTTTGTACATACAGTGCCACTTCCCAATTGAAGTGAATGAAAAAGTTTTGTGAAACTCAATCTGATTTAACCAGCATCTGGAGTTTGTGTATGGAACCCTGTTGTTTCCTGTTAAGCCTTTTTCACACTTTAGGATTTAGGTGACTTTAGGTGACAGGCTTGTGACATATTAAAATACGTGATTTTACATGAGACTAGGCACATCCAGATGTGTCATAGACCTCAATCAGATTGCCACCCTTGCCAATCAGAGACCAGGACAAGGGTAAAAGTGGCTGAAACCAAAATGACAACACTGGTTGATCAGACAGAAGTAGAAACAGAAGAAAAACAAGCAATACACGATAGAGATCACAGAACATCACTACAGTAAGTAATTTCAACGATCGAATGAACAAGCAATTAAGCTCCGCTTCATGCTTCTTTTTGATACTACATGTGCTTTGAAATGATTTGTTTTTATACAGATCTGTCTTTTTGTCTTTGTTGCCAAAGTGCAAACATTTTTTTGCAGAATGCATCTATACTACATGCAACTCTTTTTCCATCACAAAGCTGTTATATCCATTCACATGCTGCCATCATAGCCACCAGGAACAAAAAGGTGTCGGGTATCTTGCCGTTGGAGTAGAGCTGGTGATCTAACCCTAATCTTCTGACAACCCACTCTCCCGCTGACCACAGCCATTATTCCCCATCCACTTGCACAGTGTGGACTGGATAACAAGTGCAAGACTCTTGATCACAAGACAGCAAGTTATGTAGTGTGAACTTTGCTTTAATTGCAGCAAACATAACAAGTTCCTAATCGTTACAAAAAAAGCTACTGTTTTTTATTGTGGAAAACATATTAAGATGAATGATTATTTGGGCAGGCAGTTTAAGAACAAGTATTCTTATGGATTTCTCATCGCTATTGACATTTATCCTCAAACATTTAATTTGTTTTTACCACAGAACATTTGACTTTACGTACTTTAATTTCTTCAACATTTGGAAATGGATTGTTATTTTCTGACTTTATTCTGTCAGAAATTCCTCTGGTTATTAATCTGATTTTAGAAATAGCTCACAATACAGCATTCAAGGGTTTGCCAACACCAGGGGTTCTCAAAGTTGTGATACCTTAGGGCCAATATAGGAACCCAAAATTGGACTGAGGGCCGCCAAAGGAAAAAAATAGAAAGAAATCCCATTTGTAATAATTTTAATGACCAGATTGCAGTTCTACAATTTAGTGTTAAGTAATACAAGTGTAAATATAATGTAATTCAAGCCTTAATATAATAATGCTCTATAATTTACTGGGTAATTACCCAGTATTTTGGCCATTGTGCTTACCTTCTAATTACAGGTTAATACCAAGTAACAAATTTCTGTTACCATATATTTACTGGGTGAATAGCTAGTAATTGGGGGCTGTAGCTATTTGCTTATTACCAGCTTATAACCCAATAATACACTAAAATTCACCATATAGAAACCAGGTAAATACCCAGTATTTTTGTTTACACTTATTGGTCCGTATCCAGTAATGTCCAATAATCATTTAACACATTTAGTACCTCCTGGATTAAAACTATCAACTGTAATTCATTGCGGGCCGCCAGCAATGTTTCAGCGGGCTGCCATTGGCCCGGGCCGCACTTTGAGAACCAATGGCCTACACCATCTGTAAATGTGCTGATATTGGATCCACCTGGCTCACCCTGCTAACTGGTGCTGAGCTTATGAGACACTTCATCAACCTGCCTGTCTGCTCTATTTAATTATTTATTATTTTATTTTATTATTATTTTTTTACCACTGTAATCTGTTTCACTCCAACGGTTTTCTTTCACTCCACTCCACAGGGGAGTGTCTCTAAGAAGGCTCATGAACAGCCGATAGCCCACTTTGATACCAGATGTCATTCCTGGTCTGATTTAGCTTCTTGCAAATACATGCTAAGCAACTTGCTCTTCATAGGGTTCTAGTCTATTTTCTCCATTCAGTCTCAGATAAGGTGCTAATTGATTGAACAAAGAGCAAGTGTATCCATTTCCTACTTAATGAATACTAACAGGTAGTGTGAGGGAAGTCTCGTTAGCAAGCTAATGGTGGTATACATCAAAACGACCACTATGACACTAATAGATAAGCAGCATGGTAAGGGGTAGACGATGGCGGGGGGCATTGATATGCAGACAGGCAGTCTGCTCGCCTGCCCTCTCCTCATTTAGGACCATATATCTCAATATGGATGACAAGGTATCTCCTTCTGGCTTGTGGCGCGACACGCTGGCTCTTAGTGCTGACGTCCAGAGACATGGAAACAGAAAGGGAGGGGGAGTTGCATTAAATTGTAATGGCTTTTGTTTATAACAAGGAAAAAACAGTACAACAGCCCTGACTCCGAGTCCCAGTTCTGCTCGCCGTAAATCACATCAGTCCTGTTGCTTTCACTCTTGGATGTGCAACTGTAAAAGCTCTTTGATAAGAATTAGGTTGTAATTTGTTTAGATGGCAACATCAGGTCATATCTGTATATACAGCATGTGTGTGTAAGTGTGAGTGTTTTTTTTAGACATGTTCTGCCTCCAATCTCCCCCCTTCTTCACCAGCCGATCAATAGCCCCTGTTTGGACTACCACTAAGAACTCCACAACTGCAGTGATTAGAAAACACATTAGTGTTGATCAATTAGGAGCCAAACGTCCCACTTAATAATTGATGGCTCTTGTGGAATCTTACACATACACACACAGGCTGCAGACACTGTTAGTGTGCCTGACCAAGTGGCGAAGAGAGACAGTGGGTGATCCTCAGACCCAACAAACGCGAGGCGCCACACTCTATTGACAGGGCCGCCTAGTCTGAATGCCTGATTAGGCTCTCCGGGGCCCCTTTGGCGCTTACACACACAAAGACACACAGTCACACACGTTGGACTCCATTAGCTAAAGACAGTGTAGTAGGTGAGATAGACTCCACTTAAGCAGCACTATCCATTTCCCTTGATCGAGCCACAGAGGTGTGTTTGAGCCAGACACCCTGGCTGGGCCTTAAACGGACACAGAGGAGCCACACACGCACGTGGATGCACACGCTCACACACACGCTCTCACGCACACATGCACTCACCCCAACACACACACCAGTGTCTTGTGTAGCTACAGTGCTACAAGTCATCAGCACTACACATTATCAGCAAACACCAAGTGAACATGGTACTTGTACACACATTTGCACGTACAGTCATGTACCTGGCAGCTCTGCTCACTTTCAGTGTCAATAACAATATCAAATAAAATTTGTGCAGAACATCTTACTGTTATGATTGTATTATTTCAGGTGTTTCATATTTTAAGCAAACATCTAACATCTATCCATCATTTTGTCTTTTTAAATGCAGACTTTAAAGACGGGCCTGACCATGGTGGGTAAAGTTGTCACACAGTTGGCCGGCACCGTGCCGGCAGGGACTCCAGATGAGGAGGGAACATCTCACAGCACAAACCGGCGAAGTCCACACAACCCTGGTGTGGTCACCATTATTGACACAGACAATGTTGGTGAAGGACAGGTCAGTCATGTGTAGCTTTTCCAGGCGTGGATTAAGTTTGAACTGTTTTGACAGCATGATGATATCTCAGAAGAGGTTGTTAATAAAAAAAAATTAATTGTACAGGAACTCCATCAGCTATGACATAAAAACATATATAATGGATTAAGCATGATGTTTTGCAGTAATTGGTACAAATGACTGTATTAATTTCTGTAACATTGGACATTGGGTATTATTGGTTGGCTCAAATCGGCAAAACAGTGTTCCGCTACAAATCAATATAGTCACTTTACACTTTTCCAGATGCACACAGCAAATACAGAAAGCATAGAGTTACATAGACAGATTCATTAAAGGCAATACTCACAGACAAATGGTGTCTATAGCAACAACACAAAAGATAACTTGCATCCAGAGCAGGTGAAGCAGTGTAATGTACTTGCTCAATTACCTCATTAAAATATTGAAGGCAATGACCTTGTTTGAATTCACCTACTTAACCAGGAATGAGCTATAAATGTAATACATAAATATGAATCTACATAGAAATGGAAGGTAGTGAAACTAAGGTGATGATATGGCTTTCATTGTTATCAGATTTTCAATCTAGTTGAACACTTCTGGATCATTACAGAATGGATCCAATACCATCATCAAAAAAAGAGTTCCAGCTCCAGCTTTGAAATGAGGAGAACTGCTATTTATTACTATACTAATAATTCCTATAATGTATTTTATCTTTTTACTATGAGTCAGAAACTGTTACCAGGTGACCATTCTTGTTGGACTGAATGTCTGCTTTACTGGCTATCCCTCTATATACTTACATTTCCCCTCACTGTGTCGATGATATGTATAATGCATGAACACATACACACAATATTGAATTGGCATACATTTTGTTCTTGGCTGCGTTCCTCTCTGGTCCTGTCATTTATGACCCAGGTAAACATAGCTTTGGCCTCTGTGGTTTTGTGGGAATCAGGAAAATCTCCAAGGTTGGCTTTTTTTTTCCTTCCTCTGCGGCTTGGACACACTTAGACTTGTTCATCTCACTCCACACAACTCAGTGAGAGGTGCGACTTAGATTTGCTACATATTTTAACAGCCAAGCTTTTAGCCACAATCGTGACTGCTTTAGCAGCCCCGGGTTACAGAGACACTCTGTAAACAGTCGTTGGTCTGCAGTAACCTCACATGAAGCTCAGAGTGCACCATATGTCAGATGAGGTCTTGACATCACATTGTCAGTTTCTATAATGATCGAGACATTGAGCCCTGTGAAACATGTATCGCAGATTCACTTTCAAATATAATACATTGACCAATTATATTCAAGGGCAGGAAATAACAAAATCTACATCAAATAGGAGCACAGGATTCCTCACTGGAGGTTGAGGCCTTTTCCAGCAGATTGGGTTTAGATACACTCCTTGGCTTTCACACTCACCAGTGGGGTCAAATAAAGAGTTAAAAAAATGCCCCGATATCAAACATTCTACATAAAATGATGGTTTGGGCTCACCACCATTTTCCTTAATACTGCATAGAACAACTCTCTGGGGCACCCTCAAAACAACATGCACTATAGAGACTGGGACAGCATATAAAGACACTATACACTTGCATTGGCACCAAGGGTCAACTTCTAGTATCTTATTAAACGGTATGTCTTTAGACTGAGGGAGTATTTAGAGGAAACCCGCACAGATTCAGATAAAACATATAGAACACATCAATGCCAAATGTCCAAGGCCACTGAACAAAGTGAAAAATAATTACATTATGGTAGGGGTGCCAACTTCACCTTGAATAGTTAAAATTCACAATATGACCAAGGGCATCTTCAGGTGGTAAGACACTCTAATACTGTATTATACAAAGATACAATGAGTGCAAAATAGCTTTATAATAATAAAACATGTTTGTTGCCAAATTTTCAATTAACATGATTTAGATTTTTTAATGAAAATCACTATAGAAATGCGAATATGATCACTACAACCAACTGTAAATCTATCACAACATAGTAATTTTATTGTCCCTATCGTGCAGCCACCAAAATACGTTAATTATTAATTTATCAACATTTTATTGAAATGGTATTATGGCCTACTACAATCTTTGTTTCTCACAGATCTGCACAAATGTCACACAGTAATTGTTTAAATTATGTTTTTCAAATGAAAATAAGAATAATGATGTAAAAATGACCATTCCCTCTGATATCGCAAATCATATCACAATCACAATTCCTGTCAAAAGAATCGCAATTAGATATTTATTCAAAATCTTTCAGCCCTACTTCATATTGATGTCACTGTTAGCGATGTATGTAGACAAAGCTGAAATGAGCTTATAATTCAACAACAATGCCATGGAGCTCACAACCCAACGTGCCTGTAGAAAGAGTGTTTTGTTCTCCGCATCTATAAATCACTCTTTGGAGACAAAGACTTTTGGTTTGTCAGATTCCTTATTTCTTGGTGAGTGTGTAATGTAAGTATATCACTGTGAGTCTGCTCAGAGTTCGAACCAAACCGATTTCCTTCATCATAGTTTCCCCTTAACTGCAAAAACGGTCAAATCTTTTATCCCCCGACTCTCCACAGCCACTCTAAACCATGATTAATCATGCCGCTGTTGCTGTCACATTTTTAATGAGGCATGTTAGCATAAATAGTACAGTTTGTCAGTGATGTAGTCACCACACACACTCCCTGCCTTCTCCCTTTCTCTCACACCGTGACTGTAGCTGGCCCCGTAGCCAATGTGTTGTCTTATAAGCTCGACCTGAGCCTCTAGAAGCAGGCCTGCACTCTGTCACTAGTCGACACACTGTAACTATACACTGCCCATAAACACTGACTCAAGCAGGAAGGCAAGGAGAGAGGAGAAGAGGGGGGGGGGAGGTTCGGGTGTGCTATTAGAATTATAAAAGGGCATGAATATGACAGAGGTGAAATCCTGTGTCTGTGTAGTCATAGGGGATATTCCCATCCCCTGCAGGCTTTGAAGACCCTTATTTGGAGCAGCAGCTTCATCACACACACTCTCTCCCTGTGTAGCAGGCTGGGTTCTCTGGAGGACACTGTTGTTTCAAAGGGCTCCAGCAGGATTCCCTCACAGAACAACATTGTCTGCCTGCAACTCAATAAAAGTGATCTGCTTCATGTCACCGGCCTCCTTCCCTCTTCCCATTTTGCCCCCCCCCCAACGCTTATTGTCTTGCTTGTATTCTGAGATTAAGCCATATTTGTTTGGACAATGTATGCTAAATTAGTCGTTGGTTCGCCACCCTTCCTCACAATATTAATGTAACACTCAGTTCACTTACATTGTATAAATAATCCAATTATTGTCTTGGTCCGACAGGACTTGATCCAAAAAATATATATATATTTGCTTGTGCTTACTGGACAAACAAATTGGTTAAATTCAATGGCACAGTTGAGATGCAACTATTGCTCAACTTAACTGTGTATGGTAATGTACTGACTGAAGCTGTGTATGTGTTCACTCTCATGCACAAAATGGCCTCATAATGGCCTCAAAATGTAAGTGTCACCCTGGAATCACCTCAGTTTTGTTATTATATGATTATATTATTCCTCCCAGTTTGACAAAATAGTTTACACAGAGGTTTAGGAGCTGCCGCTAGTGAATATTATTACAGTTTAATTTTCTTAAGTGAAAAGTGTGGCGCCAGTTTCTGCCTGTTTATCTGAAATTCCACTTTCATGTGGTATAGTCACAACCCACATGTCAAACACCACATTATGGCCAGACAAAATTTGCAATTTGCTCATATTCTCGTCCCTGTTGTTAGACCATACTGTGTCCTCACTGATCTCAGTCCTGCCTTTTACTGAAAGACCAACATTTTGATTCTGATTCTGATTAGTCACAATTTCTTTCATGTATCATGAGAGAGGTTTCAAACATTGTTTTTTACCATTGGGGCCCATTAGAGGAAGGACCAAACAACAAATTGCAGTTTCAAAATATTTGATGGAATCCATCCTGACCTGCTGGGATCTGTCAAATTCTTATTTGGATGGTCTGATGTGGGTATCGCTATATTTCTGTGCTACTACTACATACTGAATACTGGGGCTGTCTCTTTTCTCATATTATGCTTGCTTTATGCAAATATATTCATTGTTATTTTATGTGTGCATGTTAATCATGTGTCGAAAAAGTTGTGGCTTTATACTATCTATCTATCTATTAGCTATTCTACCTGTCCTCTCTGTCCTGTCTACCCCATACATCCATCCACCCACCCATACATAATGGTTGTATAATTATTACCCTATCTAATGGTAATTACATCTATTTTTTAACCACGACAGGGCAACGGCACATTCAGAAATGAATGTGTGTGTGATGATATCAAACCAAACCTACATTTGAAGATGTAACTCAGGGGAAAGTCCCATTCTGGGTTTATGTTCATATTGTTAGAAAATGATTTGGACTTTCTTTGTGTGTGTGTTTGTGTGTGTGTGTGTCTGTGTGTGTGTGTGTGTGGTGTGTGGTGGTGTGTGTATATATATCTATATACACTACAGGTCTTGGTGAGTGAGGACTCAGACGGAGAAGGAGTGGTGGCTCACTTCCCAGCTCATGACAAACCCATATCCTGCATGCAATTCAATCCCAGTGGTAAGACGCACACATGCACACACACACACACGCACACACACGGACGTGTGGCACACACACATTTTTGAGGAAGCGGCTAAAACAGCCTATTTAAGTTAAAAATACAGAAAACAGAAGGGATTACATTTCCCTCCGTTTAAATGACGTGAAGTGAAATAATATAAGTTAAATAATTCTACAGTATTAATTTACTCAAATTACAAATGTGGCCATTGATTGGATCAGTTACAGTGTTCTGTTGGTGAGGAGCAGGCATTTCTAGGTACTTTGTGATTTGATTCAATTACGATTCATTAAAGAGTTTTTCTCTTTAAACACTCTTTATATAATGATGCATAATTAAAGGATAACTTGATTCTCCCATCATACAAATCAAAGTACAGCAGCATACGAAATTTACTCTATTTTTTTTTTTTTGGTAGACTAATTAAGTCTACCTGTAGTAGGGTACACCTACGTGTGTTTGTGTATTTTCTGCAACTCCACACAATGATTGAGATGAACAACACCAAGTTTTAATAAGCTTAAACACTGTTCTGTTTACTGTACCATTCTGTGTCAGTACTGTGTTTAACTCTTAGCCTAGTATCAGCATTACCTACAGATGTAAGTAGGTAAAGATGGATATGATAGGATTTCTCTAAAGTCACAATTCTGTTTTTTCTGCATTGACTCATAATTATAATATTTTATCATTCAGAGTATGAATAATCAAGGTTTTTTGCACGCATATTGCCCTTCAGTCAAAAGGTTGCTATTCTAATATTGGTAAGGACTGCCTATGCTGCAAAGCAACCCATAAATCAGGCACACAAAATCTAACAAATCATATATAGAGCTTAACATTAAATGAAGTAAAGCATGCGTAAATGTGGACGTAGCATTTCTAAGACAGAGACATTGCCTTGTGTCAACTGAATGAAGGGTATCTATCTATTCTTATCTGGTGGAGGGTCAGAACGCAGAGTATATTCCTAAACCAAAGTATATGACAATCTGTAGGTGAGACTAGACAATCAGCTATGTTTTTCGAGGTCCCAATGACTAGATCTTTAAAAAAAAAAAAAGTTTAGGCGAGTGACCCACTTGCATAAGCTGGAGAAAAATCTGAAATATTTACTTCATTCATCCCTTAGTTCATATACTCAATGAGTGAATGTATCAGTGTGAGTATTTAAAAAAACATTCTTTGACAGTAGATGCTTTGTAAGTGTGAATAGACTACCTTGTCAGTTTTTGTTGGATGTGTTAGTTTGTGTCGGTCTCAGCGACTCCCGTGGTGTGTGAGTGTGAGCGAACGCTCTTGTGTGTTGTGTGTGCATGTGCAGTTAATAAAGGAACTGCTGAGGGATGACTCTCACCCTGTGACCTCTAGGCCCCAAGAATCCTTTACTTGCCCAGACTTATGACTTAACACAGCAGCTCTATTTGAGCAGAGACAGGATGAGATTGAAGGCAAAGACATTCAAGAAGACAAGGCTGTCGAGAACCAATTTTCTCCCGAACCAAAACTGATACACAACAAAAACCCTTTAAGTACAATGAATGGCAGAAAGTCTGTTTAAAAGTTAATTGAAGTACAGTCACTGTACTTTTTAATTTTTAATTTTGCAACAAAATTAATTCCTCACATTACTGTCCAGCCACCATAGCTTGTCCGAGAAGCACACAACGACAGAATCAAAAGTGTATGTTCCTGAATCCCTTCTCTTACTATGTTTGATGAGTGGGTTGGAACACTGTGTGAAGTGCGTACTATAATATTCAGAGATCCTTCTCCCACAATCAGTCAACAAGTTCAAATGATGCTTTTAACTAGTCTTACCAGAGTGTGTGTATGGTCTCTTTATTGGTACAAGTGCCAGATGAGAGAAAAAGCACAACAGTGTGCTGATGCGGTAGGCATTCAGGTGTAACATTAAAAATAGGATGTCATCACTTTGAAAAGAAGTGCTAGTTTTGTGGTGGTTCCCACAAATAAAACTAATTTCATGGGCCTTGAGAATATAGAGCATTGCATCTTTACTGGCCTCACAATTCTGTGATTCAACATGATGATTTCATGATGCAATGCATCTGAAATGTTGTATACTAATGCACTTTATTTATGTAAAAAAAAATATAAGCAGTCTCTTAAATATTAACTGAAATATGAAATTGAATCCTTTTCTTTACAAACACAATTGTTTTCAAGAAATTAAACTAATGCTTCTGCAGCAGAGCTGCAGCTTCAAGCAACTGAAACATCAACAATCAGTGTTATACAGTATGTAGGCCTGTATTGTTTGATACACTGACAGTGTCATACTTTAAGCAACCCTCCTAAATAGTACACCCCTTTCAAGTGACATAGCATTAAAGCCATGGTTCTATAGCAAAATGAAGTTCGGTTAGTCTCACTATATTGTGGAATTACCCTGTGAAACCTTCCAAAGCGAACAGTCAACTTCAGAACTCTCTTAATCTTTCTGAGTCATTTACTCTGAACCACAACTAAATGACTAATAAAAGTTTAAATTACAACCAAAAGCAACACCAGAAGTGAAGCCCGAAAACACAATCACAGTCAGGGCATGAAATGAGATTAGGATGAATCTTAACAGAGCCAGAGAATCTCGTCTTTTTCCACTGTTGAGAATGCAAAACTGCTTTCATCATTGTTTATTCTTTTGCTTTTTTCACTTCTAAGCTGCCTGTTGTGGAGTGTCCCATAATTAGAGGCCTCTCGGTCTGATCAGAATCCAAATCCTGAGTGACACGTTTGTTGGTCTGGCACTATGTGATGTTAGGGGAAGTGACTTTGACTGAACTACCTTCCTGGCCCTACTGAGGGCTCCCTTTACCGCGATCAAGCTCAACATGGCAGAAACAAGACGGATTTACTTACCAGGAAACAATGATATGACTCAAACAGAGACTGGAAAGCCCAGAAGTTTTGGCTGGGAAGAGTTATGTAAGAAACCCCAGTGGCTTGTGTGTGTTGGCGGCTCTACAGAGGGCGTACTGGTGGCCGCCAGTTCCTAGTGTGGCGGCTGGCGCTTTGCGGCGCTTCGGTGGATCTGTGGATCTATTCCTAGTGGTGTAATTAGAGGGACGCAGATGAAGTGCAGTGGCACAGCACTCTCTTTAACAGCTGCAGTGTGCACGCGCTTGTTTTCTTTCTCGTCTCGTCCTCTTCACTCGTCCTTAACGATGCTTGACTTGATTAATAGGTACGATGCCAAGGTCAAAATACACTCACGTTTTGATGGTAGACATATTGTGACTGTGAGTGGCACTAGATTGAGTGATTGATCCAGCAACCCTGCGAGACCACACCCTCTTTTTTATTCTCTCAACAAACTTTCTCCTCAGTCCTACTCAGTTTTATGAGGAACAAGCGCTTCTTATGCAGTGGTGAATGAAGCATTTTGAATACAGGAGTAGTGTAGAGTAAACGTTGCAACATTATTGTTAACATTTTAATTACCAGTCATGTATTCAAACAAAAAAAAAACATGCAAAACATATAAAATAATTTTAAGAGTGTAGATTGGTGCTAATGCAATTGAATATACTGTAGGAGCAAAAGTAGTAGTTTAATTCCTTAAAATGCATTTTATTTTGTTTTCATTGATTCAATCCCACATTGATGGACAACTGCTTGTCAACAACTACAACTCTAATTAAATATTTGCCTTAGCATTCACTGCAAGTTCTGACATCTGATCACATCAGTACATTTAGTCTTCAGGAAATTGAATACATTACTTAATCGAGGAAATGATTGCCTCACTAGTTAAAGAGAGAGTGTTTGTCTCAGCCCTCAAAATGTTGTCATGCAATTTCTCTCTCAGGCTTTGTATAGTTTTCTTCAGCCTTGAGTGGGTAGTAAAACCGTGTTATCAACTACATTTTGATTTATGTAACATTTGACAAGTTATAACACTTCACTAAAAGATACCAGAATTGATCGGTAACAGTGTAGCTAAATACAAATAAAAAACTAAACCATTCTACATAATATAGGATACTTGAAGATCATTCATTTTAATTATGTTATGACTTTCTAAATAAACATAATACAATCACATTTTCTCCCACTTAAATAATTAATACATCAGTAATATCCCATTTATTTTTAAAAAGTACACGTATGACATAATCTTTAGTTTCATTGTGACCTGTAATTATAGTTACCAAATGAATGTAAAGGTGTAAAAAAGTGCAGATTAACATTTAAGTAGCAGCAATAATATCTAATATAATAGCAGAACAAGAGGCTCAAATATGTTCTGTACTTTTTTTTTTCTTTTTTCTTTTTTAATTATTCAATCAATGCAGTGACCCAAACCACTGTGTACATTCAGGACATTCAGGTCTTGTGGTAATTACTGTATGTTCATGTTTTACAAAAAAGTGTTCTTTTAGTTACACACCAGCACTCACAGAATCACTGACTGGATTATTATCAGAAGCAGCAACCTCATTAAGTTTAATAGAAAACATAATTTGGTCTGTCGCTGTTGCTTTTTCTTCAAAACAGATCTTGCTGCCTGTACTTATGACCGTGAATCATTCAAATCATTTGTGCTTAAACTGGATTCAGGTGTACATTCACTCTTGTGCTCTTTCATTTCCCCCCTTTTTGAGTCTTACAAAACCCATTAGTCTGCCACAGATTCACAGCTTGATTTTTTTCTGTGCTGCCAACGAAACGTTTTGAATATGGAATTTTTGAATACCCGATCAAAGCCACAAGTAATGGCAGATGAATCAAGACTGAATCTCTCTCTCCACACGGAACTGTCCCATAAACCATAGCCCTGATTTAGTAACAGGCCAGTCTAATGACTAGCCTGGCCTGCTGAGCCTGACCATTGAGGCAGCTGTGCCATGGAGGCAGCTCTCCGTGGTGTAATAACTCTGTCTCTCCATCTCACTGATGTGTGAAAGAAACCAGGCCGTTGCCGAAAAACCCTGGACCCACACGCACATGTTGAACACGAGGGGAATTCCCACACACAAGCAGCTCCGCTTGGCCGCACATTTATAGCCACACATTTAGCATGGATTGAGTTGTGTCTTCACACCAAGACAGTAATTAGCTCTCACAGCTCGCTCACATGTGATTTACAGCAGCATCTTCTCAGTATTTTGACTGGGGACACCATGGGCTGTTTTCTCCAGCTCTGAATTCTACTTCTACTAGACTATTGTTGGGTAATCATAATCATCATGTCTCAGTTTTTAGTGGCATAATGATTATGTCATTATTGTCAAAGCTTGGGCTGGTCGCTCAGCTGCATTTGCAGTGTCTTATATGTTGACTGTGCCAGCAGACAGAGACCAAGAATTTACTGAAAACCATGTATTGGCCATTCATTGTGACATGGAGTCGCCTGTTGACATGATGTGGTTTCCCTGTAATAAATCAATATAAATGAGTACCATGACAGCCTTTAAAGGACTAGTTCATTCAAAAAAAAAAAACCCCAAAAAAACTGTCATTGTTTTTGGATGAACATTTAAGACAAGCTGTCAACTAAGTACACGTTGAGAGTTCCTATTTCTCTGTTCCCTGTGGTTAGATTTATAAAAAATGACCCAGTTCGACTTTATAAAACATGCTATTTAGCATAATCAGAAAGCCCTTGGATCCCTGTGATTTATGACTTTTACAGCTTACTTTTGTTAGTGTATCTTAGTGGTTAAGAGTCTGAATGAGCTTCAATAGAATAGAGGAACACCAGTCGTTTGCATTAATATTTCAATTAATAATCCATGTTACTTGTTTGAATAGTACCACACATTAATCAGTATTAAAAATCTGACGGTAATTGTGACAACGTAATGTCTTCCTGCAGTGAATACAGTTCGTATTATTTTAGCTTCATGATATTGGTTTCTGAAGAAACATGTCTTACCAGAATTTAAAACCATTAAGCCTGTGTTGATTTAGCATCTCAGTGACAAGGTGGTGTGAACTCACAATATACATCTCTCTGCACATAAAACACTCAGCAGAACTGTTATTCCTTGCCCTTGTGCATGTCTGTGTAATTGCAGCACAAACAGCATTATAGCTAGATAAGAAACATAATGGAACAAAATCAGGCCGGGTCTAACTGTGGTTATCAAAAGGACCACAAAATGGGGAGCTAAGGGACTGTAGTTGTGTATACAATTCAAATTTGCAGAACATCTGAAAGACATCATGGCAAACATAAAATGATATACAAATAGTTATTCATTATTTATTTAGATGAAGAAACACTAGTTGTACCTATCTGATTTAATCATCATCCACCACTGATTTTAAAGATCCTAGTGTCGCAGTAGATATCTAGGAGATTGTTACACAACTGTGGAGCATAGATACTGAATTCTGCTTCTCTATATTTAGTTTTGACTCTGTGAATAGAAAGTAGCGTATCACAAATGTTCAGTACTTTACAAACCAACCAACTGCAGTGTTTTAAAGTCATTGTCCGCAATGTTAGTTTGTTCATGAGGTGATGCTCTCCATCCTCACTGATGTTAAAGAATATTGACAGCAGAGTACCGACAAAATGTCACTGTAACACTAAGGTTAGTGAGTAACAACATGGAGGAGAATCATCTAGCTGTGCTGTTGCCATGACTCAGGGCTTTGTCTGAAGAAAGATTCGACACACATCATTAAGATTAAGATTCCCTTATTAGTCCCGCAGTGGGGAAATTTCCAATTTCTGCATTTTAACCGATCCGTGAGTTAGTGAACGCACACAGTGAGGTGAAGTACATGCTAACCCAGAGCAGTGAGCTGCCTGCATTCAGCGGCGCTCGGGGAGCAGTGACAGCTGCGGACAGGTCGGGGTTCGAACCCTCCAGTCTCAAGCTTGAAGCCCTAACCACTAGGCCACAGCTGCCCCCATACTCATCATTCGCCCATACTCGCCGTCACAGCTTCAGCAGTGTGGAGTCATTCACATCCCCCACATTGTGGTAACACGCACCTCATTTTTGACTTTCTCACAGTGTACGTGGATGGCTTGATGGGAAGAGGTGACAGTTTGTAAAATTTAACAACAGTTACTGGTAAAGCTGCATGTTGCTGCTGAATATCACCCTTCCCTTTTAAATGTGGTTGAGAAACTATGTAGCCTTCAGTTAGCAACAGCACTCCAAAGATGTTTACTTTATCCATTGTGGCCTACTGTAAAAACATGGATGTCTGTACAGCTGACCTCAGGTGATTGACTTACACAAATTAAGTATAATAATTCTATCTTACATTTTTGCAGATGGCAATAAGTTTACCTCATTGTTACACACTGAATATTTAAGTTAGTATTCCCCATAAATTGAAAACTTGTTTTTCCCCCTCACACTATAAGTGTAAAACCCCCCAGTGGCCAACAAGACTTAGTGTTTATCATACTCTCTCAACATATAAAGGGGCTGGATGGAAAATAAATGAAAACCCAAGAGTACTGTCAGGCGATTGTAGCGGCCACAGAGTTTGAAATCCTGTGTTATCATTACCAAAGGAGCAACTAGCTTTAAAATGATATAAACATTGTGTGTCAAAATTGTTTCCAAAATAACTCTTTGTATCAAGAGAATTTGATCCGCTCAGCCAAATATAGTTTGGAAAATCTGAAGTAGCTGTTACAGCTAATTATTCCATGCTATTGGTGAGTTCAAGCAGCCAACAGGAAGCTATTCAAGCACTCCAGCGCTCAGGCTCTTTGCAGTGTATGAGCCCAGAGTGAGCTTTTTATATGAATCAGTTGGGCACATCATGGACCATGGTAGTCAAATTTCCTAATGCATTAATCATGCTATCCCCTTAGGAGAATTCATTTTCTTTGCATATTTTTCATTCTGTCCACCACATCCAAACATGTCAACATCTTAGTCTGAGGATGGTGCTATAGAGTACATTTTTTTCAAAGCATTTTTACGGTGGAAGACCACATAAATAAACACAACATTGAGTGTAAATGTCACTATTTTCTTAATTTCAAAATCCCAACCACCCTTTCATCCCACTGACCTTACTGAAAAGGAATGCATGTAAAGGAACATTGGTTCGAGTAAAAGACTACCACAGTTCCCCAAAGGAGGTATAACTTTAAAATGTTGGGTTTTGGCTTCATTTTAAACATTTAGTAAATGGTTTATAACACTATAATGTACTGCTAAACAAATGTGTCAACATCTTTAACTTAATGTGTGAAGCTCCACAGAATGATGCTTAGCAAAAATGAGTGAAAATGGAGTAAAAAGCAAAACAATATTGAATGTTTTCAAAGCACAACTGATTTGCTGACAATTACTGTAAATTAACAAGTGTTCACCTAATCCTATGTAGCATACTTGAGTTTGTATAGTTAAGCAATAATATACAGGGGTTTAAAGCTACAGAAAATGCAGGATCTCTAACATGAAATGGTTTATTGTTGAGTTTTGTGATGGGCTCTCTGTCCTAAGCTCCTCCCACCAGATGAGCATGGACAGACTTGGTTCTTAATCAACAAGTAACCCGAGGCCATATCTGCATTCCTGAAACACTCCAATACATTGACGGTCACTGACTTCAAGACATTGTTACCAATGCTTGGCTATGAACCTTTCCTCTGAGCATCCACATACAGACATCTGCTGAGTAGAACAGTGAGAACTGCCCTTGTCGTGTTCCAGATTTTCCTGTGAAACCTGGAGAAGACGCAGAAGTCTTGTTCTATCTCAGATCACCTGATTTACATTATGCTGAAAGGTTGCTGCTTAGATATTTGCATGAACAACCTGTTGAACAGGTGCACCAGTGGGTATATGGTCCCCTTTACAACTGGCATTAGTATGTGTTTTTCTGTGATCAGATAATGATGAGATGTTACTTCACATGCATTTACACCAGGTTTTAACATGCGTCTCCAGTTTCCACATCAAGATCCGATTGTTGTGCGATCACGGTCACTCCCCGTTTACGTCACCTCGCCCTCTACTCATGTGCTGCCATATCAACGACATCAACAACAACAACGATAGCCGGAAGTCGCCCTGTTGTATGGAATCTGCTTTTAGAGGCAGGGAAAGGTAATCCGAAAGCAGAGGAGACTGCAGTTTTGTCGTGACGTGCACTTTCACGTCAGCTTTGCTTGTAGTCACCAACGTATTTCTCATGTAAAATACATGTAGTTGTTGTGGGTGGAGCGGCGATGCATCGGAGACTCGTTAGATTTAAACTTCTGCTCAATGTGGTCACAACTCGTCTCTGACCACCCCCCGAAGTAGCTTGGCAGATCGGATATTACTGTCCACACAGAAAATACATGTTAATGCCCTGTGTAAAGGGGCCTAAGATGCAGTGTTCTGCATCAGCCAGTATAAGACGGTCAGTATTTTTGAGTATTTCTTTTCTTTCCAAAAAAGAAAGTTGCATGACAGTCTATAGGCAAACCCTTCAGCCACTCACGTTGCATGCATGTCCACATTGCAGTTTAAATTTCTGTTGTGACTTTTTTGCCAGATTAACCATGACGGTGTTAATCTGACAGATAATCAAAAAAGAATTATGCTATCTTGAAATAAATCTTCATTTTGCAACTCAGAAAATCACTAAGACTGTGTAGAAGCCACTATTAAGTACATTTACTCATGCAGCTTTATAAAGAAAGGAAGCTTGACTCCTGTCTCTCTTCTCACACACACAGCTATTTTTTTTCCTTGTAATGACAATTGACAATTGGGGCCACTGTGATATCTTACCTGTGACCAGAGGCTGTGAATGTTTAAAGGGATTCCATTAGTTACCATACAAGAACACTGGGAAATTAAAAAGAGACCATGCAAATGCAAGGAGCTTACCTCTCCAGCCTCACTGTCTGCCAATTTGCTCACTGAGGGGATTACGTTCTGAACATTGTCCCATATTCTTAATCAGAAGATTGTGGATGGGAGCAATTTGTTTTGGGGCTTTTTAAACGTGGCTTCAAAAGCAGCTTGGTGTTAAAGTTCTCTCTAAGCTGCTGTGAGAACATGTTTGTCTCAGGTTGTGAAACCACAGACATAAAACAAAGTATTGGGATTGACTGGGAACAAGGATTAGCAGCAGTAAATTGGGGTTTTGACATTGGTGGATGAACTCATGCAGGTGAAGTTATTGACTCTGACTTCCTTTAACATTTTTACCTTTTGTTATTATGCAGCCAGTAATCCTGTGCCATGCCTATTGGATGGTTCAAAGAAAAATAAAAAGAGAGGCAAAAACCCTCTCCCTTCTCATAACTCCAACAGGAATTGTGTAAATATCTAAATGCTCCATAAAACAGACTCAAATAGTGTGTTTTCCACTTAAGGTGATGAAAGAACAAGCCTGGAGCGCTGCCTTGAGAGCAGTCACGCTTTATGAACTTGACCGCTACGGTGCCTGCCCCTTGTGCATCGGCATGACTTTAAAGTCAAGCGGGTTTTGCCCTGTTAGACAAGTAGGCATTCCAACATAGTAATATCAAACTAATTGTAACTGCTCAACTAGGTTAGCCACACAAACACCTTTTTCATATCTATTAATATCTGAGTGCTCACAGGTGGTCCGCCTGTAAAGTGCGCAGGAAAATCTCAACCCTTGGTTTCAGCCCACTGTACATCAAATGAACCGTAAGCACCTTTCCCCTCTATTTTCCTTAGTGGTTCTCTCTGTTTTTCTTTGTAGCTTTAACCCACCTTCTGTCACTCCGCCTGCCTTTTCTGCCCATGTCCTGGAATGAAGTGTGAGATTTACTTATTCAGGATCATTTTGAAGAAAAATGTAAAACAGTTCATTGTCTTTTAGCTTTGGCTACTGTGTAAGTAAATGTTTGGGAGAAAGGGCATTTCATGAAATCATACACAATCTGTATGTTTTTAAACATCGTAAACATTGAGATTGCCTTCCTACTCCAGCCTCTTGCAATAGTTGTGTACATACAGGATTCATGTGTAGGGAATAGTGTAGTTTGTTACTTCTTGGTTGCTGCCATTTTCATTTTGACCTCATGTCTAGGTCTCTTTAATTGCTTGTTTCTGACCTCGTGGATTTGTTGTAGCAACATTGCCATATCTCTACATTTCTGTGAGTATACAGCCCTCACAATTGCCAAAAATCATGAACAACAACATATGAAAATCAAGTTGTTTTGAACAAGGATTATTTTTATCATTATCAAAATTGAAAATATACATGTACGCTTTTCTTAACCTTTTTTTTTCATTTGCGGTATATCTTATAATTTTAGGTGATAATTCAAAGTAAACATGGACATGGGCTCTTTTATGCAAGAGGTTGCTGACTTTGGCATGGTAGCGTCTGAGTCAGTCTAATACCTACTCTGCTGTGCAGTGAAAATAAAACTGCTCATAAATTAGTGTTGTGCTAGGGTGGTGAAAGTATGGTACATTCCTCCTTCCTTCAATTAGCACTTCAGCCAGTAGCACAATTTTCCGTGGCTAAGAAAATAACACATTATTTTATTATTACTACCTTTACTTGAGTAACCGTAAGTATATTATGCTGTAGTTTGCAGTATAAACTCTGAAAGGTTTGAAGGCATTTTGATTTCTTGACTGAATTCAGTTGCTTGACATGTTTTTAATAAAACAATTACAATACATGCAATATCCCAATACATGCATAGCCCCATTTTAAAGTACATATGCAAATCTTATTCTTTGAAATTATACTCTGTATATTGTTAATGGGTAGTATATACAATATCTGCCAATAAGCCCTCCTGAATGTTATACAATTGACCTTTAAATTGAATTCACAACACAAAAAAGTAGGCTTCACTTTTTGAAGCTAATATGTTGTATATATCTGATTTATTTGTACTATAAGTACATACAGACAGACACCCAGTTTTGTTCTGTCCAAACTGGCAGCCCTGAAGACAAAGCCCTGTCTTACGATGGATAGTCTTTCATTTGTGCATTTGGCAAATTTGCTCTGAAGTTTATGCATCTTAGTAACAGTAAAGCTATCTGAATCCCTCGAGTACTCCATGTTGTAGGCTTTATGTCTTCCACATGGTTATAATTTGACATTTTCTCGATTTTCAAAGCTTTTCTGGAGCCCAGTGTTGTTAATTAAAAAGTGGACTAGTTTTGTTGTGGCCTTTTGTGTTGCCAAGTAGGGAAATCACTGCCTTCTTTGTTGCTCTCTCCACTTCTCCCTTTGCTTTTCTCTCTCCCTCTCTCCCTTGTCCCATCTGACTTTGTTGAGAATAAAGCTTGCCTAGACACTTTGTAAATGAAACATCCTTCCACTATTATTGGGACTGAGCAGATGTTTTCTGTTTGGATGGTCAGAGATGGGACAGTAAACCCTGGAGCAAAGCAAAACAAAAAGATTTTTGGGCCACAGAAGAAAAAAAAAGCATAAAGCAAAAGCAGATATTTATGGAAATGATTATATCACTTCCCTCATGTCCCATACAGACGCATGTCTCGCGCACATGGCAAATTAGAGGTCATCCCTTCCACTTTAGCGCATGTCTGTGTGCGTGTGCCAGTGATTTTGGTACTAAAACATCGTAAATAACACTGTAACCCCTGGGACAAGGTGTTATAAATAGGACGTGTCAAACCCTTCTCCGTCCAGCCTCTGGTTTCCCCGAAACCCTTTCTTTTCACCCGCCGAGCGGCTCAGCTACTTTTTAATTTGGCCTTCCCGCAGGCTAACCAACTGACGCCTCTCGGTGAGGGCCTCTGTATTTCAACAACGCCACAAAAGCCCCAGTGCTCGGGCACTCGAACTCACAAAGCTCTCCAGCCTTTCTAAGCTGTTACTTTTTTGGAGCCCAGACTCTACCATCAGCACAAGAGAAACGCTGGCTCTGACCAAAAACCAGCGGCCAAGTCTCATCTGTCAGAAACCCCTGGGGCATGATTCTCCAGCCACTGGATGGGCGGGGCCTCCAAAACAGAGAGGTGGGAGAAAAAAGAAAGAAAGAAAAGAGAGTGGGGTGCAGGGGAGAGAAGGTTTAAGAGTGAGAGGAAGCTCCCAGATAAACAGGCCGCAGCGCCTCAACTCCTAATCACCCTGCGCTTCCGTTTCCAGACTCTATAATTAGAAGGGCCCCGTCCCTTTTTTCTCTGTATTCCCAGTTGACGCAAATGCTTCTTGTGGCTTGGCACCTCATTTGGGGCGTGGGTTTTCAAGAGTTTACAGGCCCTGGGCCTTAGCTCTCTGGCTTTCTGGTCTCTCTGATACAGCATGAATGGCTAACCACTGTCTTAATGCACACTTCACTTGGCATTCTTTCCTGCTTTTCTCCCTCCACCTCTGATAATCTTCATGACCCCATAGCTCATCGACTCTGTCCTTCCCTCATTCCACCTCTTCATCTTCTTTAAATATAACTGGTCTTCTACAGAAGCCTCAAAAACAAACACAAAACTTTCACATCTGAATGAATGTGCAACATTTTCTAGCACCCTTGGCTTCTTTTTCCACATAGGGAGTGTTTTCCATCTCCTTTGCACGTGTTACTGAATCCTTTTAATCTCATGCCATTGCAACCTCCTCTTTTCACATTTGACATACCACCCAATAAAGACTGGCCACTAATTAAAACCTACTGTAGCTGCCACATAAAAGATTCCATTGGGGAAAACTCAGAGGAAAATGACTAATTACTTTAATATCATTTATGTCTGGGAGTTGTCAGAAAGTCAGAGGTTTAGACATATTTTCAAATCTTGCACTGTATCAGCGATGCGTTTCCAACAATTTGAGTTACCGCCTGATCTACAGATTTGTTTGTAACATCTCATCCAGAAGGCTTCTGGGGATGGGCGCGGGTTGTGCTTTGAAAACGAGGGCTGCTTTTTTTTTTTCGAGCTGAGCCAGTTTAGATCTTGGTTTGTTCTGGTGTGGTTTGTTGAGCATGTTGTTTATGGTGAGGGCCTATACTTTCTGGAGTTTGATGAGCTTCAAATAAAATGGAACCAAATGAATGGGCCTGTCAGTGGGGGTTACACTTGCTGAGCTGTGGTTCGGTGGATCTCTATGCGTGCACTCACTCACACACACCCATAACCATACGCGGATGTATGAGTACATAGATTCTCTCTTTTACAGACACTTATCATGTTGCCTGTTCTTGAAGAAGCACACGACTCAAGCCTTGCTTTTAACCAGACAGGGCTACCAATGTGAGGGAAGGCTGTGTTTTATGACAGCAACAAATGATAGCTGGTTTTATTTTAATGGGCTGGTTAGTTTGTTCAAAAGGCACAATAATTCTGTCATGGCTTCTAGCTTGTGTCCTGCACAGTTGATAGAGTTGGCTGCCTTCATGCAAGCTGTTGGAATGAAGTACAGTTTAAATATTTTGGTTGGCCTGGCTTTGTATCGATTTAGCAGTGTATCAGCAGAATTTTCACACAGGCACTTGTTGGAGTATCTCTGACCAGCTGCATTTTTTTTTTTTTAAATCTTTGTCAAATAAAAGGGAAAAAAAAATATCTACTCTTTGATTTCTACAGGAGATGTGCAGTGGAGTCCAACATGACTCTGAAACCTTTGGAACCCACAAAGTTTTAAACTAACTTGATATTTTGTGCTTTGGTATAATTGGACATTGTAAGTGATTGTTTACAGGCTAAAATGTAGACATTATATGGCAGTTATAGTTACACATTTTTAATCTAATTTTGGTCACTCTATTTCCATAAAATAGATCAAGATCATCTTTTATGACTGCCCCTTGGATTTCGATGTCTCTTAATCTGTTTCACCCAGTTTGTAAAGAAGAATTATGGACTTAATTTAAAAGGACTCTGAAGTCATCAAGTGCCAGTTAGGTTGAGTAATCAAGACAACTCACCTCAAAAAAGTTGAAAGTCACTTTATCCTTCATAGTGATTTGACATTTTTCAGTCGATTGGCTTTGACACTTATCTTGGGGTACTGCTTATCTATTCATTTAGTTTGGTCACATTAAACATAAGGGACACTGCACACACAAATATATTGGAGTTCATTAAAAGGCAGGTTTTATTTGTTGCCCATAAAACACACTACAATGATAATACAATATAGCTGTGGAAAAAAAGGCATGTCGAGTATGATTGAAAAATTAAGGTTTAATGCATACGGCATTGGATATGGCAGCAGTTGGTCCTTCTTAAATAAAATTAAGCATAAAAGTAGAAAAAAAATATTTGTCATAAGTAAAGAAAATACATTTGAAAGTTGAAACGACACATAAAACACTGGATTCACAAAAGAACTATGGCACAACAATGACTGTTTGTCCATTCATTGTAGGAATGCTGCTGGTGACTGCTGACACGTTGGGCCACGATTTTCACGTTTTCCAGATCCTTACCCACCCATGGACCTCCTCACAGAGTGCTGTTCACCATCTCTACACTTTGCATCGCGGGGAAACTGAGGCTAAGGTTTGAAACGCAAACACACACCTGTGTCAAGTCAAACTAGCTTATCATCTTATTATCATATTGAAATACTTTGCATTTGGGTCGAGATCAAAGGTGAAGGACCAGAAAGACAACAGGCAAGCACTAGCAACCTGTGGCTACTCAAACTGGGCCTTCATCAAAACCTCCAGATGAATAATATGAAAAGCGAGAAAACGGCAATAAACAGAATACAATTGTTATTGCTTGGGAGGATTTTCAACAATCCCTGTACACTTTAAATCCTGCAACACTTTAAGACAGAAAGACAGACTCATGCACCCAAAGCACATAACTTCAAGGCAAAGCAGAGCAATGTGTTTTATGTAGAGCATTGTAATGTTCATCAGGACAGCACTCAGCTGTGCACTTTAATGTATATTGGGAATGTAAGACAGGTGGTTTGAAAGAAAATGTAATCAAGCCATATTCGTTAACCTGGTAACCATCACTCAACCCTCACAATAACCACAACTATCAGTCACCTACAATGCTGTCGTGAGCTCCGTTTCAAAAAGGATCAACACCCACAGAACAAATAGCATGAGTACCAGCACACACAATAGCAGACGGTGTCTCTCAGGTGACCCAAAAGACCCACTTTCACATCTCGACTTGGGTAAAACAACCGGAAAATGGCTCAGGGGTGTATGACCTGCATTTTTTCAGCTCAACAACTTTCTAGACAGGTATCTGGCCTACATAAGGCCAAATAACCTGATTGTCCACCAGTAAGTCAGAACTGAAGAATATTCTTAAATGAGAGGTAAAACACCTTCAATTAAACTCAAGCAAGTCACAACGATGGCATGCATAAACCTTGCAGTTTGACGTGCTTACTCAGCAAAACTACTTCAGGCCTTGTTCAGTTCAGTTTTATTGACTGGATGCACACACGCACACCCAGCCTGCCAGCCTGTAGTTAATGTATGACCAAACGGCAGGTCCGCTGACCGGCTGCACACTGAGCCTGCTTTGATCCAACCTGTTGTAAACAGTGAATGCTGGCCTTAGCCTAGTGCTTGGGCCAGAGGTTATCAACACACACACACCCACACACACACACACACACACACTGTAGAGTGATAAAGTCTTCAGTGAGGTGGGTGGAGAGACGCCTTATCTGTCTCCAGTGACCAAACATGCGGCTGGCTGTCAGTGACCCGAGGCCAGGTAAACAGACCTGCAGCTGATAACAGCTGTAAGGGGCTGAATGAGGACCAGACCATGGATGACTGTGGTCAAACTGGAGATTACTAGTCTCAGGGGTTACAAGGATGACACTTTGTTTCTGCTAAACTTTGCAGCCGTGCATCATCGGGTGTGATTCCACTGATCGGGGTTTATCAAGGCCAGCTGTAGCAGTGTGATTATACTTGCACTTACATAACCCACGTGCTTTAGGCTTTCTGTGAAAAGTGCGTACATTCAAGTTTCATGTGGATGAGAAACCCATGTTTACTTTAGGAGAGGAAGCTGTAGTGTACAAAAAGGAACTTTTTGACTTGAATCATTTTTGTTTCTGCAGTAAAATAAAACCCATAAATACTCACCTTATAACAGTGCTAATGTTAATTGGAGAGCTTACTGTGTTCACTGTAAATTTCAACCAACAACTTGAATCAAGTATCGCACATTTTTCAGAACTTACAAGTAGTCCAATGTCTTCACTCACTTTCTGCCAAGCCATCTCCCTCTTTGCCCAATCTTGTTTGACTCATTGACTCAAGTGACTGGAGTCAATATGGCAGCATAGATGCAGAGATGTGAAATTCACATTGCAGGATTCGTTTTGCCAGGTGCAACTCATTTACATCTATTCAAATCTTTGTCTTGACTTTATAATCTTATATGGGCAAAATAACTTGCATGATATTTGCTGTGAAATCATCTTAACAGATTTGTGAATGGATTTAATTGATTATTCTTATGTTATTATTAGGGCTGTCAATAGATAAAAAAAATGAATCTAGATAAACAGGATTTAAAGCTTTTTTCTTCTAATATTAATGTGTAATCAGACAGTGTGCATTTCAGACACCATTGTTTAATAATATTATATTTTTAAACACAGAACTAAATGTAAAACTATGTTATTTCAAAGAGATTCAGGCCTATCAAGATTCAGGCCAACCAGGTCATCTTAAAATAAAGGCCAACAAAACTCAGAAGTCTCCAGGCAGCTGCCACCATATTACGGGCACTATCGGTGGTTAGTTTTACTTACAGCATTGGTGATGTCGAGGAATTCCTCAGCACAGGTCTCAGCAATTAATCACACAACTGTTTTTTTGGACAGTCAGGGCAAAGGATCGCAACTTCCGGTCATTGTCGATAAATTGTGCCGTGACACCCAGGTAACTTTTGTTTTATCAATGGTTCCTTCGCTTTCCTTCTTAAAATGAAACCTTCTGCCCAACAATCCCGCACACCAGAAGTAAACAAACTTGCGTTAACTGCTTATTTGTATCATTATTATTTATTGTATCTTAGATTGACGTAACTCAATTCTGCATTAGTGCAGTTGTCTGGCAAATATGAAGCAAAGCATTAAAACCGCACCCAACTTTCCCTCATATTGACTCATCATTCTTGCACTGCAGAGACTTGAGTTGTTGGTTATTGTCTCTCTGTACATCTGCTTGATTTGCTTAATCAGGTGTCAAATAAAAAGTTGGAAGCATTAAACATGCCATATTGACATCATCCTAGCTGTCAAGGATGTCATCAACAACACCATGGACAGAAGGAATGTGCTGCCTTCACATCAACACATGCCTGTAACTGAACATTCAACCCTTTAAAGATAACATTTTGCGACTGTTTTATATATGCATGTTTGTTAAAGTGCAAGTACAATCACAACCATCCTTCAGGTAACTCCCCCTTACCTGATAAAATAAATTTGATACTGAAGTCAAGGTACCCATTTACAGTCAGGGCTCTGACAGGACTATTATGACCAATTACGAACTACACAAAGTAGCTCTTTCTCATCTCTGAGCCATCCCTAATCCGCCACAGCAGAGGTCAGGCCTCTTCTTTCACTCATCTTTGTGAAGTAAAGTAACCGTCTGGTATGCTGAGGATACCCAATTAACTGTCATTGCTGGGAACAATTACTTGGTCTGACCTGGCAATAGATTAGAAAGGCTTGCAGGTACAGAGCTTTCTGTCTGACTGGATGACTTGAGTTAGACATTCCTCAACTTTCTCCTGGACCTTTCATTTTCCCCCTATTCCGTCCACCTTCTCCAGCCTTTTTTTTTTAATGTTGAAAGATGGACGATGTATCAGCACACTATCACCTCATCAGAATGTCACCTCACTCCTTTTTTTTTCGTTTTTTTCCTCCTATGCTCCTTTGCTTGTGTTGTCTTTTGCAGCCTATCTGTCTGGTTTCCTGCATGTCTGACATGCCCAGGGAGATTTTATCTGCTCAAGTGTCTGCTCCCTAAGAGTCAGTCACTATTTGAAGAGGACTAACAAAGGACGCCAGTAATTCTGAAGTTCTTCTTAGTCATCTATTTTGCCAGCAAAACAGCTCATATCCCATTATCACCTTAGCCAATAGCTATTGTTAGATGCTCTCACACTAATTATTGTTTGTCATTCAGTCAGAATGATATATTTATCTGTGTGACAAACACTGAACCCAAGTCTTGCTAATGTTACCATTCAGTGTGTGAATCTACAGTGAAAGTAGTGACATGGCAGTCACATTATAATCATGGAATGACCTTTGTTAGATCAAAATTTTCTTCACAGATTTATTAACAAACTTAATTGTAGATTTAGGGTGCTTTCACACCTATAGTTTGAATGGTCCTCACCAGTCAAATTTTTTTTACAATGTAGCAAACAGACATGGATACGGTTTGCTTTCACATATGCGGAGCTCTAAACGAACCAAAATAGACCGTGAAGACCATCGGCACTGGAACCGGACTAACCCCCGATTTCCACCGGCCGCGAAACGTCAGCGTGGCGGTCACCGGAGTTGGACGCTACCACTCTAATCAATGTGAGTATTTCCACCCGGCGCGCCGCGACTTCTTGTGTGACCCCGGTGGGGATTGACACTGGGCAGAGGACGTTGCAAAACCGCAGCGCCAACGTTCCACGCCGCTGACGCGCTCGGTGGAAAGTCAGGGTAATTCCGTATCTCATCTCATATCCATAATGCATTAAACTAGACCGTTTCGTCCCATTTGGTTTGGTTGCTTTCACGCCAGAGGAACTGTACCAAAGGAAGAATCAGTAGACAATGACTGAAAGTGTGTATTTCTTACAGAGTCTTGATACAGCTTAAAAGTATTATCATATTATTATTATTATTACTACATGTGAATTTATATGTTCAACTAAATTCACATGTGGATATCAGGGATGACTGTTTTTTTTTTGTTTTTTTCCTTTAACTTACAGGACAATATTTTGTATTATTATTATTGTAATATTTTTTTAATTAATTATTTTTTCCGGATTTTATGTCAATTTTCAATTAAAGCAGCTGTCAGTAATTACATCATTGGTCAAGACTAAGAGACCCTAAGCAAACATTGTAAAATGGGGTTAGTTAAAATAAGGCAATTTGACTATGGTTTAAATTACGGTTTTTGTTGACAACAGCTTTGATGAGGGTTTCGCCTTGGTGTCATTAACCAGGGCATAAATAAAATAATGTTTGCTTGAGGTACTGTATTTTGGAACCACCAGCCTGAAAATTAGTGAATAGACATTGGAAGTGACTCCATTGCTCATCTGTTCTGCACATTCTCCATTTCATCCTCCAACTGTCACCGCTCGCTGTCCCCCTGACCTCTGTACCTGTTCTGTTCCCATCCAGGTCCAAGACATGTGTTTCAGCCAAGATAGTCGCTGGGTAGCAATCAGCACCCTGCGTGGCACCACCCATGTCTTTCCCATCAACTCTTACGGCGGTGCACCCTGTGCACGCACACACATGTCCCCGAGGGTTGTCAACAGGATGTCTCGCTTTCAAAAGAGCGCTGGCCTGGAGGAGATTGAGCAGGAGCTGAACAGGGCGGCTGCATCAGGAGGAGGAGGCATAGGAGGAGGTGCTTGCATTCTGGGCGGAGGAGGAGGTATCGGGGGCCGCTGCAGTCCCATACCAGGCTTGTCCAGCAGCCCCTCTGGGTCTCCACTGCATGGTGAGGATCAATGAGGGAGGGGAAAGATGGGCTAACTGATATTTCCTATTTGTGCCTCCAAAATAGCAATTCCAGCAGACACGTAGTGGCTGTCAACATGCAGGAAGCTAAATCTATTTTCGGGCATATTATCGCAAGTCAATACATTCCTGATTTTACCCATTTTCCCAAACTAGCTATGTTGAACCAAGACTTCAACTTTCCATGCATTATATATGCAATTATGCATTAAAATACAAGTGTTTTAAAGCTGTCTTCAGCAATGTCATCTTCTGGCAAAGCTTTGGCCCAAGTCATGTTTAATGCTCCCATTAGCATTACCCTCTTTCTATTTTCTAATTCAAATTCCTACATCATACACCACCTCAATGGGTTTTTATACAGTACATTTATATTATCACCTAGTGTATGGGTGCCTTGACTGTTAGTAAAATGTGCCCAAATTTCAACTTTTGTGTTGTTATGATATTATTTTATAGTGTGTACTTTAAAAAGACACAGGTAACTGACTATTTGGGCCAATGAAACTGCATTTTTTCCCATTCATCTGAATCTCATACGTGTGTTGTTTTATTGAGATGTTGGTCTCGGAAAAGTATAATATTTCAGGATAATATCCTGAACGTTAATTTTGAGCTCTCACAGACAACTGTTCGCACCAATTTCCAAATGAACTTATAGCTGTTGCAATATAGAGCTACTTGATAGCTACTTATTAACTCCAGTATTTCACTGGCAGCAACTTTAAATTTGATTGATTTTATATAATTAGTTATTCACAGATGCAAATTGATTTATTGCTTGTAGATGATATCTGTATTTTATAAAATCAGTAGTGTAATTTAGCTGTGATTTAAAGCAGTTACTGTGAGGTAAGCTACTGCAGCTATATGTATATATATGTACATATACAGTATATGTACATATATACAGCAATTGCTGAAAACGTGCACACAGACAGACACACACACACTCACTTTCCATGGACTGGTCATCTCTGTAGCCCTTTTCCAGGGATTCTGATCTGTGTGCCACAACCTTGTGTGCCTTGTTTGTCAAACATCATTGCAGGCAGCTCACACTGTCCTGAGTTGGTACAGACACACTCTGGTGAACACACACTCTGTGTGAGCTGCACTGCTTGAACCCAGAGGTGTCACCCAGTGTAAAATAGCACAGTTCTCATTATTCATGTGTTTCCAGGAAATATCCCTTAGGTTTATTAGGTTTACTTCAGTGCGAGGGTAAGGGCGAGAACACGATAAACTCTTCAGAGATCCAAAGTGATTGGGAATTCAGTAATTTTACATATTATAGTAAAACATGTTGTTCTTTTATATTCTATTCTGTTTACTGGAGTGGAAACCAGATCTGTTAAAGAAACTGTCACAATGAATATTTTCAGGACATGGGTGTGTCTTTGCCTTCGATAGTTGAAGTCATGAATGCAGCATTTTAAGTTTTGTTTACGTTTAGGCTTGTGTCAAAACCACTTTTCTTATTGTCAGTTTCTTGCCATCGAGGCTTAAAAACCTTTTAAAGAGGAAGCCTCTGATTTGGTTATATTTAAAAAGGAATTTTGGAGTTTTGTTTATAGGTTAACTTTCTGTTATTATTTCTTGTTTCATTTGACCAAATCACCTGCAATACTAATTTAGTTGACTCTAATTTGATGTACTTTAATCTTTAGAGCCTTGTTTTATTGCTACATGTCAGGCATCTGTATAGAGCGTGATCACAGTCTGCTATGATTCGTGTAAAGAAACTATTGTCATCACCTCATTTATACACGGACCCCTATGCAGATGTCCTGTTCTGCTGTAAAAATCTGTGCCAATGCGTGCCGTATATGTTGACAGCGCATGCTCCATTTAGGATGATTTACCAGAATGGAATAAATCAGATACACATACGTGGAACTCTCTTCAGACATTTAACATGGAAAGTATGTATCGGTCCTGATTGTGTTGTAGATCATTCTCCTCAATCGAGTGTAAACTGTGAAGCACAGACATCTTTTTTATTATTATTTTTTCTTCTTGGTAGCACATCGTAATTTTGTCAGTGATGCTGGATGGTTTTTTTGAGTGCATTAGAGATTGTGTTTTAACTTTCACTTGACCTCTTTCTGTCTACTCTATAGGATATTGCTATTATTATAAGATAAAATAACCAAAATAGGAAACTTTATTCACATCATTCCCTCTCCTATATATTCTAGGTTATATATATATATATATATATATATATATATATATATATATATATATATATATATATATATATATATATATATATATATATATATATATTATATGTTCATACTGTGGCCGTTTCCCTCTGCCTAAACGTAGTAGCATCTTCATATCGGCAGAAATAAGTGACAGAATGGTGTGGTCAAGGTCGAGTCATGTTGTTATTTGCCTGCCCAAGAATTTGTAGTGTCTTATCAACGCAGTCTCTCGGTTGCAGAATGGCACCCCTGCTTCCTATTTCCTTCCTGTCTTCCTTGTCTAGACCCAAACCCCTCTGTAACCCCAACATGAACACACACACACAGAGCGAGTGAAAAATTGGCCATCAAACATTAAAAGGACGCCTGACTTTGGAGAGTCACCGCCCTGTGATGAGAGACGGAGAGGGACAGGTACATCAAAGTAGTAAGGGAGGTGAAAGTGAGTGAGCAAAGTAATGAGGTGCAATTGAGAAAAATGAAGGAGAGATAGAGCAGAGGTGAGGGGTGACGGTGGGTTGCACAGTGAGGGAAAGATAAGTTTGTAGTAGCAGCGCTGAAAGCCGGGGTCTCTGGGAGCGCGGTCGTAAATCACACTTTTGTTTCAAAGGAGAGCATTAGGGCCACCTGTCAACAATTAGTCCTCACAGTGATACCTTTCTGGGTGTGTGTGTGTATCTCTACGCTTTAGTAGATAAACCTTTGACACAATTTCTTTAGTGAAATATGAAAAAGGAGCAGGTTTAAAATCAACAATCACCACTGAGTACTATAGTGAAAGGGTTGTTTTGACTATTCAGGGGAAAATTGAAGGTTTTCATAACTCTTAATATTTTACAGTTTATAATAAAGTCCACAGGAAATTGAAGTCAGGTTTCGCACTGCTTTCACTAAGGTGTTAATCCGTACCATATGGACACAACCTCACCTTTTGATAACACGTCTTCTACTGTGTGAACTATGAGACAGAGTTCACTTTTGTTTACTTATAATGTTACTGCCTCATGTACAAGACATTCTCATATCTGACACTTTAAAGGTTCAATATGTTACACTGATCTTCCCTTGTTTTGTAACGTGATGAACTGTGTCTGTGGTTGGAGACTTGTATCACATCCGTCATGTTTCTGAAAGCACCAGTACTTGTAAATCACACCATAAACAGGCCCCTGCTACGAAAACAAGTAGAAATAGCACTTTAGATACTGTGTCATGTTTTAAGGTGTAGCAGATCAAAAAAGTTTTAATATCCTTGCATATGCTTTGACTTTTTATATGATAAAACATAGTTAACAATAAACAACAGAAGCACATTTAAACCAGGCCTCAAGGAGCCCCAGGGTGCAGCAGTTTGAGAGATTTGGGCAATATGACTATCATGAAAACAAACCACTACAGAACAGTGATCTGTAACTTTATTCATTTCATGTCCCCAAAAACTAAAGCCTCAAGTACCACAGCTCTGTGAAAAAAAATGTCCTCCATGGAGGTTTGTAAGGAATAGTACAGTACATTTCGAAGTGGGGTTGTGTGAGATACTTAGACTTCATCCGTGTCTTATAAACAAGTGACTGCACAGGGTGTGTGCTTGTTTGAGAATATGTTCACTTCGACACGCTTTTCCAACAGGAATTTGGAGCACTTACTCCCCATACCAAACACCGTTGAGATTTAGACCAGTTTAATATCATGGCACACAGGAGTTGTTGATCCACTGCTGCCTCCATCAGTAACTTCAGATGCATTATACTGTGACTACAGTGGCTGAAATTATTTGTTCGGGTTAATCAAACTAAGACAAATTTACCAAATGTGGCACTAGGACACCAGCAACTTAAACAAGCTAAACATGCATATTTTCTCTATGGAAATTGGAGCAGGGCAAAAGCTTCAGTGTTCAGTCAGAAAAGGCGGTTTGAAGATGAGATTAGGCGTCAAACATATTCTTTAGACAGCGTTCACATAACTGGCGTTCCTCTTGGCAGCAATTTGTGTCTCGGCACGGAGAGGGTTAGCACACAGAGTGCAGTCAATTTTATAACCCTGACCCTAACCCAGCCCTTTAATTTTCAGTTTTTGTTGAATGCGTTTTAGAAACATGTTCAAATGAATCACTGAGCCCTGTGACCTTTTAAGATTTATTAGATGATTGTAGTGTTACAGTTTATTAGGTAAACTTACAAATATGCTATCAACAAGCTGAGTTTCTATAAACAGTTGTATTTAATTAATCCAACATCTTAAAGTTCCTTTGAGGTGAATTCCAGTTTTTCCCACAGGATAGCATCAAGCTCTTAAACCTCACATGTTTTCATAACCTTTATTACACCCACCTCTTTGTCAGAGAAGTAACCACCTCTCTCATGGTGTAAGGGCACAGACATTCTCTTCTGCTTTCCTAAATCTACCGCTGGTAAGCTTAAGTCTGTGGTCAAGCAATGAGTTCAACACAAAGTAAATCCTTTGAGGCTGATTACTTAAATTTCAAGGAGTTCACCATTAAAATTTTATGTTATACAGTCCCTTTGTAATTGATTTGATGAAAACCTCTTCAGACCAGCTGAGGGCTGATGTCTGTGACATCATGGACAGAAGTCCAGGCGCATTTAATTATATATATATACACTCAATTTTGAACACAGTGATATAATTTCCTCTCTGATAATTATTCTGGATTTCTTTTTAAGGTTTTTCCACAATTATTAGTATATTATACAGCGTTGTTTCACATACCGTATGCATTTGCTGCAGCGTAGTCCTTTTCTCAATATTTGTCAGGTTTTTAGAAGACATTTAGTATCTGCTGTCATGAAGTTGATTTTCAGGTTTGTTTCTCATTAAAAGTTAGATTAAACGTTTTGAAAATATACCAACAACAATTCAAATACTCAAACAGTACTGAAAAAGCAAGATGTGCAGTGCATCCAGTAATAAATCAGTCTTGTCAGACAAACTCTTGCACCAAAACAAGATGATTCTCACCCTCAAGTGCAGGCCTATATTTATATGGTGCAAGAGCACCAAAAAGCACACAACACAGTGGGTCATTAACAGTTCACCAGTGAGATCTCTGTGGGCTAAGGTCATGTAGGTCTCCTGGTGTCTGTTATTTGGATGATAAATTGGCTCCAGCGCATCCTGCCGCATGTAAATTTAGAAACACAGCAACCCTCCACGACTACCGCTGCCACCAGCGTTGATAAAAACTCCATAATTTGAGCAGTTTATACCGGATACAAACACGTTTGAGTCACATTTGCTTTTGTGTCTGCCTTCCGCCTGTTTTTGCGAGCCGGGTGTGAATTTTGGGCAGTGAGGGTGTTTTTTTTTTTTTTTCTGAGGCTGGCAGAAAGCAGCAGGGTGAGGCAAGCCGGGGGCCAGGCCATCTAGCCACAACAGCTGCTCTGTGATTGTCGCCAGTGAGGACAGCATTGATTTTTGGGAAGGAACTGCAGAAAAGTACACATCCTTCTCAAAGCTGCCAGCCCAGGCCGCCGGCACACCTAAAAATAGAGGCTGCAATTGGCCGTCTTCTTGTCACTGTTGAAATCTGCAGTGGCTATTTGTGTCCATGTATACAGTACATTTTCTCTCCCAACTTTTTTTTTTTCCAAAGCCTTTTCCACTGTGTGATCAATGTATTGTGATTTGAGGTGATGACCCATAATGTGAACGTCCCACGTTGTAAAACGCGGTTTGTCTGCGGCCCAGTGCATACAAGGCTAAATTAGTGAGTGCAGTTTCTCTGCACAGGACAGAGGTTATTGAGGCTATAGCGGCCATATGGCAGCCACTGTAGAGTTTTATTATTCAGATGTTTTTCACATCCAACCGCGGCACTTTGTAAGGCTCTGCAAACAGGTTTTGAGCGACTTGATGATAATAATTTAAAAACCATCTTTGATCCCTCACTTGACCTGGGTTCATGTTTCTTTGTGGTGGCCTGCACTTTGCCCTCCTCTGCCAGTTTTAGATCTTAGGCTTTTATCTGCTGATGCAATATTGTCCCTGAAAGATGACATTCCCATACAGCTTCACTGCACTCAGTTAAATTTTGTAAGACACATTTTCTGAACCAGATTTATCTTACTCATTTATGTGTCTACCCCTTGTGGCACTTTTGGTTGAAGTGAGGAAATAAAGGTGATGATAACCATTTCCTGCTCATAAATGTGGTTAGGTGTAGGCACACAAAGCACTTAGTTATGGCTAGTAAAAGATTAGGGTTGGGTTTCATTTGGGTTTTTCTGATTGTGGTGCTAAATTGATCATTTCTAAATTGTGCCACCACTTGAATAGTGGCTGAAGCAGTGCTTTTCTATTGAAGTACATCACAGATATTAACAATACTAATTTTCATTTCAAAAGCAAATCTGAACAAAGGTGAAAACACTTTGGATATGTAACTATACATTTACACATTTACATTTACCTAAATGAGTTTGTCTCCTTTGAATTCAGAATTAGTGGAGACCTGTGGGCTCATGGACAGACAGTGGGACATAGTTTGCAGAGCTGACACAGAGTGGGTCATGGAGTTGCACAAGTTAAAGTCAAGCTGCAAAGAGAACATCATGTCGTGGATGAAGCAGCTGCTTGTACTGTAGACATGGCTCGGGCATTGTGACAATTGTTTAGGAACCTGTCCCATATTGGCACAAAGTTACTATAGCACACCAGGATGTCCTCATCATTTTATGGAAGCATGCTGTATTACAGTGTTAAAATGTGCCATGTCCCAGTGTGAAAACAGCTGGAGCTTCTTATAATAGCAGTAAAACGTGGTGTATCACAGGATTGAAACATAGTCAGATGTCCTTATAATTGCATTAAAAACACTGTTGTGACATCTGTCCTCAAACTGTGGTTAGTGAACATTGTTGTTTGGTAGATATCTTGCTTCCTCTGTCCACTCCACCTCGATGTGAGAATTTTGCTTCACATCCATGCGATCAAAGACACTGTTGTGATTTATTAAAAGCAAAATTGAGAAATATGGGAGATTACGAGTTCCTAATGAAACACAGAGAGAATGAGAGAATGCAGTCACTTTGTGTTGGACTGGTTTGGCTGATTTGTGATTAGTTTTTATATTTACTTAGTTCCTGTCTCTGACACCTTTACCACAGTTTGGACATTTGGCCCCGTCTGTCCCATGTGACATTTTTCAACATGCATAGCTGCCGCTTGTGTGTACACACAGCACTGCTCATACATTTCCCAACTGTAAAACATCAACACGAGGCTATTAGTCAGTGCAACAGATTTGTTTCCTCACCGAGCCGAAGCCCTGGTGGTCCGATCATGGGGCCATCTGGGCCTTGGCGCTGGTTCAGAGAGAGAGGGGGCGGCAGAAAACAAGGTGTGACGGGAAACTGTTAATTCACATGTTGATAAAGGGACACTTCCTTTCTGCTATTAGAGGCTGACGGTTTGCTTATTTGGGTTTGGACTTTTGTTTTATCTCGCCTCCCCCTCCCCCCAGTGCTCCCCTTCGTCAGTCATCGTCCTGTGGTGAAAAACACCAATGCTGTGCTCAGGCCGATGCCAAGGAAACATTACCTCATAACTGCTGGCGTGTGACACGTATGTACACGGCCTCGCAGTGACCCTGTTTTTTGACAATGTAGTTACTGTAAGTTAAACAGTTAAAGAGTGCAGTCTGGGTTGTTGAAATCTCACTTCCACACAGATAGTCAATGGATTTAACACAGCAGGTTAGCGTGTTTTAATTTCACAAATGTATAAACAATTTAAAACAGTCATCTATCTCAGATGACTTGTCCATATTTCAGTCATCATGAGGAGCTGTCTGCCATAGATTAGTGTCCAGAGTGAGCTCACCAGCATTTATGAACCTCTAACCCCAACGCAGACTGTGTTTTTAATATTAACTTTGCTCCTTCATTTTGTTTTCTGAAAATTATCTCATACAAGGTCCAATTAAGAGCTTTTTTTATGCCTTGACGCACATTCCATGATTTTCAGCAGATTTAGTTTCCCCGTTGTAGTAGATATTTAGGTGTGTTAATGTTTCCTTTAAAAAAGGAAACCCTCAGAACCTCATATTTTATATCGTCATATAAAGGGTCATTAGTTTTTCTAAGTTCTATGATTTCAGTTTTGTAAATGTGGTTCGATTCTGTATTCTTTGCTCTTCTGTGACCCTAAATGTAATACTTTTGGTTTTATGGACAAAACGAGACATGAGGATGTTGTAATTATGGACCAAACCACTAATTGACAGAAGAATCAATGATGTATCAAATGTAATTGTCATTTTGACTAATCCAGTAAATTCAATACTACAATGGTTGTGGGGTCGACAAAACATTCTGAGCTTTAATGCACTCATTCTCAATGGGTATTAATGTTGTACATAACTCAGATCATGTTCACACAGCTTTACTTCTCTATAAAATAAAAGCTACACGGCAGATTATGATGACCACGCATGATGGTCTGGCTTACCCAGGGACCAACATTATCTTTTTGACCTTGTCCTTTGTCTTAACACGTGTCCATACACGCACACAAAACACAGTGTTCTTCAGACGTATATCAGTGACGGCACATAATGTGTATTTTGCTAGTGTCTCGATGAGAAGCTTCAGATAAACAGGGAATGTCAAATTATTGATGGGCTATAACTTAACTAGAAATATAAAAAAGGAGAGTATAGGGTGTATGGTTATTGTGCATTTAAAAAAAAAACAAACAAAAAAACATGATGGTTGTTTTCCCCTCTCTGTGTCTTAGTACCAGACTTGTCCTCCATGTGGTGCTGTGTGGTCAGGATTGTCAGCAGTATTGGAGTGGGAGGAGCCTAGTACAGAGAGAGAGTGCGAGGGGGGAGCACTTGTAAGGCTTGAGCTGTGTGAGGGTTTTGCCCTGATACAAATCTAACAACAGAGAAAGAGCGGGGTAATTTCTCCAACTTTTTATGAATGGTCACTTCCTCCACCTAAAACAACTTGCAGCCCTCACACTGAATATTTCTCTTTTCTCTCTCTCTGTTTTTAAAGAGGCGGTTTGAAAACTTCTGTTGAATGTTGAGACCCCTTAGTCATAATCTTTGTGTCTCTGGCTTTCTTTCCTTTTTTTTTTTGAGAAAGTGAAAAGCATTTATTCAAAAAGAAAAAAAAAACTTTTATTTAATTAGCATTTTTTAAAAGACAGTTATTTGTATGACCTTGAATAGCGATTGTTGTAATAATTATTTTATTTTATCCAGAGACACATTCAAATCCTACTTTAAATATCTAAACCATTTAACCTACAAATGACTCTTGAAAAAAGGAAATGGCAAATCACTTTTGAAAGAAGCAGATTTTTTTACACAGTGCTTTTTTTATTTACCTGCCATCAGGAGGATTGGAGCATGTTCATTACTCTGTACATGAACATTAACAGTTGTTTGCCATCAAAGGTAAGCCTGCGTTGGCGGCTTGTTTTTATTTCCTTCAGTAGGCTTCTCCCTGTGGTCGGCGGAGGAGCCAGAGCCCAGCGCGGCTTGTGTCAGTAAACGGAGAGCTCAGCGCAAAAACCACACTGCAATCGAACAAGCTGTTTACCCTGAGAATTAGCCTTCCCCTCTACTTTTAGGGCTTTTAAAGCAACCAAAAATATACAGTGCAAGGAATATGTATCTTGGCTGGCACTGGCTCTCCGTCACAGGCCTCTGTCCTTTTTATACAGGACCCTAATAACTCAATCTGCACAACCACTAAACCCTCTTAACACCGGGTGCTCGCCACTGCACTCATCATTATTTGATTTGCAAAATTGTAAGGTAGAGATAAAGAACTAAAGCTGGCTTGCCATTACACACAGACACACTTGTGGCTTCCAAGCTTATTGCCTGCCATGTGAAAAGTGCGCACTCTGAAAAGCCAAAGCCTTCTATTGTCACACAATCAATGGCCTTTACATACAAAATATCTAATATACATAAAATGCGATACAGGTATTGCCATATTTCAACAAAACAATTGTGAAATAGCACTTACATATGTCGATATGCCATTTATTTCATGCTGTATTTAATTTCCTCCATGTTGCTCAAGTGTGTCTGTTGAAACACATGATCTCGTATTGAGAGAACCCTAACCCAACAAAATCTGTTTATATACATGTTTATCACATAAATGAAGTCATGGCCAAATGTTAGATATTCCTAGAAAGGGCAGGTAACCAAAGGATTAAAGCTCAAAACACATGAGCGTGCCACAGCAGCAGTAACCTCACTCGGCGACCCTCCCAGAGAAACCCTGTCCATTTCCTGTTTACTCAGATCACGTCTAAGTGTTTTTGGCGTGTGATTTATTTAGACGAGGACGCTGTCAAAACTCCGACGGCTAAATTCGGATCAAAGCGTCCTCGTCGTCGTTACCAGTTTCTCAGATGGTGCGTCTGTCTCAGCAGCATGAAACTGTGCTGTCACTCAATCAGCATTAGATCAGGGTCATTTTAAAATGGAGGAATCTAATTAGGTCTTTCTCTCTCTCTCTCTCTCTCTCCTCTCTCTCTCTCTCTCTCTCTCTCTCTCTCTCTCTCTCTCTCTCTCTCTCTCTCTCTCTCTCTCTCTCTCTCTCTCTCTCCTCTCTCTCTCTCTCTCTCTCTCTCTCTCTCTCTCTCTCTCTCTCTCGTCTCTCTCTCTCTCTCTCTCTCTCTCTCTCTCTCTCTCTGTGTGTGTGTGTGTGTGTGTGTGTGTGTGTGTGTGTGTGTGTGTGTGTGTGTGTTCCCTCTTTAGGAGCTTTTCTGGCATAAACACTGGTCCTAATGGGGCAGAACCTAATTTCTGAGGAACTGGTTACGTTTAGGGCTATTTTAATTTTGCTTAGCTTAAGTTTAGGGTTAACTGGTTATAGTTGGAGTGCTTAGCTGGGCAAACCTGGTTGTGTTACACATGACGGCTGTGGATTTACACCATTTGTCACTGTTAGAATAGTATGATCCGAAAGGAAATGTTGAACGTCATTGACTTAATGATTTATGTCCACTCTCTCTCGCTCTCTCATTATTTCCTCTGCTTCGTACCATAGCGTATTAAAAGCAGTAGCAGTCAGATACTGCAGCCTGACGGCAGATGCAGCCTCCTCTTGGCTCGGAAGGCTTTCATTTCACTTTTGGCTTCAAACACACTATCATATTATATGATACTGACCTGCCGTACTTCTAATTGACACTCTAAAAGAAAAGTGATTCTTAAATTTAAGTCTGGCTCAAAATGTTTTTTTTTGTTGTTTGTTTTTTCAGTTAAAATATACACTCAATTTCCTGGAGTTTACAACTGTAATAACTTAGCATTTTATCACCGTCTGTGTCTGCTTAAAATGTCAACTGAATAATAATAATTCCTGGCTATATTAGCGTGTGAAGATGATGATAACATTGACAACACTTATTGTAATTCACATTTTTTTACTGCCATATTTTGTGTTATTCTTCTTCATTTTCATCTGGTTTCTATATAAAATAATCCAAATTAATGTACATACCACTCTGATTCATACAGTGGTGAGCCTGACGCCTTTATTTATTATCTTCTTATGTTGCTTTAATCTCATAACGGAAAGAAGCATCACTGTATGCATTTGGTCATACAATTTAAATTTAAATCCATTATTAATTAGACAAATGATGGAAATGAAGATACTTTAAAATATATTTGTTATCACACAATATTATCATCTAAATAATGTGAAGCAAAAATAACGTTTTTGTAACCTGATAATTTAGAAAACTTTGCTAAATGATTGTTTTTTCGTTTGCTTTTCTTTAACCGTTCAAAATAATGTAAAACATTGTTTTTTTGTTTTTTTAAAAAGAGGTGTGGGAAAAAAACACAAGCTGACATTCTTACTTTATTTGGCCAAATGAAACGGTCTCACTTTTCGTCATTATCTGACACATTTTACATTTTATATTCTGATTTTTAAATAGTCCATTTTTAAAGTTCTCACTGTGTCGCGTTTGATTATAAGAAATGGTACAGGACAACACAGAAACTGTGTGAGGCGTCTTGCTACCATCTCTCTCCTGCTTCTGCTCTCTCTCAATTGGTTTGTGTTCAACTGTGTGTTTTTATGCAACACACACACACATTGCACACATACTCTCTCTCTCTTTCTCCCTCCCTCCCTCCACTACCTTCCGCCTACCCCCTCCCTCTTTCCCTAACATCCAATCATTGGCCATAACCCATCCCTTTTTACTGTGAGGTACTAGCTCCTTGACCCAAATCAGATGATAGCCACACACACACACACACACACACACACACACACACACACACACACACACACACACACGGTCGTAGTGTGGGTGTCATCTGATCCATTGGAGCTGTCTGACCCCCTCCCAGCTCATCTCGCTGGCGACTCAGCTCCGTCTGATGAAGCCTTATAAATACTGACATGCTGTAAACTTGTAGATCTGATTTCAGGGTTGTGTGTATGTATGTGTGTGTGTGTGTGTGTAAAGATGTGTGTTTTCCCCCCTCGCCATATTTGGTTGTTTGTTGGAAAGAAAATGTGCATGTGTGTATTTTGCATTGTAGACATGTTACAAATACAGCATGTTACACAATAAACATATCTGGTTTTTTTACAAACTCTTGAATTTAATGACACAATTAAAAAAAAAAAAAATAATAATATTAATATTAATGATGTCATGGGATTTCAGTTCAGCTGTTTTTTTTTTTTTTGACATGAGAAACAGCAATAAATATACACATCATTTAGAAACTCTTCCCTAATAGGGCTGTTTAATAAAAAGCTTGATTTGGGAGCAGGGGACTGGGCAGGAAGCCATTTTCACACAGGCCGTCCTGACCTCCACTCTTCATTTTCATTGGAAATAGCAGAAGAGCAAGATGGGTTGAGAGTGCTTTGGGAGAGGGTTGGTGGTGGTGGGGTGGAACTGAGGAGATGGATTCCTCTGCCACAACGTTACCTGAGCGAGAAAGTGAAAAAAAAGAAGGAAGGAAGAGGAGGGGGGAGACCTGATGGCTTTTCCACCAGTTCTCTGATTCCTTTGTGACAGTAAATCTTGTGAAGTTTATTTTCTTTGCAGCATCTGTGTTTTATAAGGACTCTTTTAATTTGTTTTCACTCAGCCAGTGGGGGATCCCCGCTCCTTCTTTTTTTCCCCTCTTCCCTCTTTGTGTTCAACCCTTTCTAGCCATCCCTCTGTCCATTTTCTTCCCCCCCTCTCTATGTTTTTTCTTTCACCCTGTCTTTCCTCATCCTGTGGAAGTGAGTGTTTTAATAATGATACTTTGGGGATCTGGGATGGCAGAGCAGCTTTCTTCTCCTGCAAAGAAAGACTTTGAGCCCTCCCTCCCTCCCTCCCTGCCTGCCCTTCATTCTTTTTCTTCTCTCTTACTTGAATCCCTCCCTCCATTAACATGTCTGAGAAACTTGGACCATCGATGGATGAATGACACACAGTAGAAAAAGACTGATGCTGGTTTACTGATATTAAAAACCTATTTTACATTTGGGAGTCAGCACCTGCGTTACAGACACAAATAACTGTTGATAACTTATTCTCAAATCAAGCACACACGGTAAAATAAAGCATAAGTAAGGACATTCATGAAGCAAAAAAAGTTTGTTTTTTTAAACTCCATCTGTCAAAGTGATGGCTTCTTGGAAATCAGTGCAGATGGAGCTGCAGTGCTGTTGAACAGTAGGGAATGGAAAAGTAACAACATCAAAGGAAAGACTTCTCCCTCTGAGGGCATTGATATTGGACTTTAAATCTTATTTTTACAGTTACATTACATGTGTTCTTGAGATTATTGATTACCTGGCTTGTATTTTCTTTGCAGTTTTTACTGCAGACATTTGCAAGGCCCTTTATACTGCTTTGTATACAACCATAAAATATGGTAGGCTCTTTCATTTGCTTAGACGCAAACAAATGCATGCGCAGGTGCATAGATAAAAACTAAAAATATAAGTCCAGTGTGTAACATTTAGGTTGTTTTTTTTGCCGAAATTCAAAATGTATACTGTATAATTACTTAAAGATAAAATCATTTAGTTTTCTTAGTCATAGAACAACCATTTTATATGTACTGTAGGAAAGGTGCTTGCTATATAGAGGTTACAATTGGTCAACTCGGGCTTGGTTCCATGACTTTGACTCTGTGATGTCCATGATGCGACAGCTTAACTGTGGTATGGCAGTAACAACCAATGGCCCTGTGGTTAAAGGTGCATTATGTAATATATCTAAAGCAACTTGCCATAAAATCCTCCTAATATATCACAGAGACTCAGAATGAATGTTCATATAACATACTGAACTCACCAACACCAACTGTACAGCCAAAATATTTAAAAAAATATATTTTGCAGACTGCGAATCATGTTTATGTTTTGAAATCATGTATTGGCACGTGGCGCCACCTATCGCCGTCGAACCACGGGTTGCCAGTTACGTCAGAAAACGAAACCTAAAAGACCTCGGTATTTTGAATTTGAATGTAGTAACCGTTTTTGGCCACATTCTTACATATGGCACCTTTAAATGGAGTGACCCTGAGAAATACAACACTTCTTTTTTAAATTTAAACATTAGTGTGTGTGGGTGAAAAAACTAGAATTTGGAAATTTAAGACACAATCAGTGTGATGCATGTGTTCTTTCCACTCTTTTGTGCAGCAAATAAAAACACTATTAAAGACTGTGACACTCTTAGAGATGTTAAACTGGACTCATTCAGAGTGTTTCACTGACATGTATTTAGTGTCTTTTTGTCTATTTAAGATCACACTGTTTACACACATGTTTATATGACTCAGATAGGATGGACTGACAATCTTGCACATCATGGTCTTTGTTGTTCAACTTGATCCATCCTCTAAATTATATTCTCTTTTCTCTGTCAGAGAATATTATATACAGACAATGACACTGACACAAGTAAATCCAATGTTTATCATTTGTAAAATTCGATCATTTTTTTTACAGCACGTGTTTGTTACGAATCAATATGTATTGCAATACGATTGGAAATGAACACACTTCTGTCTTTAATTGTCAGACATTATCATTTCTAATTATTGGTATGGATTTGTTTAAAAAACACTTTATTGTCTTCATGTCTTGTCACAACCAACTGTTTACTGGAACCTGTGGCATGCAGATAAGTAGAGTTGTATATTATTTTAATGTATCTTTAAATGTGGTTAAACACATTATATTTTATTCCAAATAGGAAAGCTCATTTCTTATTTTAAAGTATTACATAGTAATATTATATTTATCGTATTCCTGTCACACACAACACTGTCAATAACCACGTGTAGGGCTTGTCTTCAGATAGCACTTCCCACACCAAGAATAAAAATGACCATTAGAAGTCCCAGTTTTGCCGTAATCTGCCTGTGTTTATGCTCCAGGAAAAATACTGTTAATATCCATGTTGACCAGGTCAAAGCTCTGGCTGCAGCAAGGTAACTGGTTCCTGTGCAGTTTTTTGTTAATGGTTTGCTAATTATTTTTGAATGTTCATGTCTAATTTTGTAAACAGATATTTTACCCCATATATAGAAATTTTTTTTCTTTATGTGTTATTCTTTGAGGTCTCTGGTTTCATTTATTTGCTCTTCTTGCCCTCATAGAATGATTTATTTAGTTTTTTAATTATGGATATCATTCAAAAAAAATTAGCACTCTATCAATCATTATTTGTTTAGCACAAATAAAAAGTGACAGCAAGTGCTTCATATACCGCAAAGGAGGAGCTGATAAGGAGGCCTTCTAAAGCTTTTCCTGCTTGTCTCAATTTCGTTATCAACCTTTATATCCAAGGTCTTTTTTTTTTTTTTTCTAAAAACCAGATCATCACTCAGAATATCACCTGAAATGCTGCCTCAAGAGCTGCTCCCTTGCAGACCTTGCTTGTCTTATTTGAATTGTTGAGCCAGAGGAGATACTTCAGCATCTGTGTGGACTCAGTCCTCGGAGTGTGTTCTCTCGTCTGCCGGCTCCTCACTGGAAGCCGCCTGCTTGTATTGGATGCAAATGAGGTATTAAAAGAGGGGCGAGAAACATGAGATAGCGTGACCCGGGGCGGCTGAGGAGAAAGGAAGAGTGCGAAGGATGGAGAGAGAGAGAGGCTTAATGTGAGAATACAATGCAAATGCTGTTGAGGCAGGGAGCGATGTTTGGATTGACAGACGGATGAAAGAATGGGCGGATGGAAGGCGGGAGCGCTGGATGGATGGTCGGATTAAGTTAGAAAGAGAGATGGGGGTCAGGTGACGGTGTGACTTTTTGGCAGGGTCAGAGTTTTTCTCTGGACAACAGCGACGGAGCTGGATTTGCATTGATGGATCTTCTTTCCAAGGGGATGTCATGTATCGGTGCTTGGGCACATCACGCCCTGGTCATTAATCAAATCATAGCCTCAGACTGTAGAGCTATCTGTCTACCAGACGCTTCTCATCTGTCCACCTCGCTCTCTTTCTCGCTCTTTCACTCTGTAGCGGCTGTGGTCAGCTTTTTTTGTCTGCTTTTTTTTTTTTATCTGTACTGACTTTGTCTATACCCTTCAAATTTAAATCTCAACAGATTATGATGAGTGGCCCAACACTGATAACAGCTGGTGCTGGTGATTTTTGTTTCAGCTTGGATGTAATCACTGATATTCAAAACCAAATATACATACATTTTACTTCAAAACTAATTTGAAAACATTTTAACATTCAAATCGTTGTCAAACTGTTGACACACATGAACAGGCCTGATATCCACTACCACCACTGTTAACCATAATGTGGATCAAGACACACCCTGGCCTTCATCAGTCGTTTGCATGTGTCTGCCCCAACTCTCACTCTAAAATAACAGCAAAGAAATGCTGTTTGACTCTCATTGTATCACCAAGCGTAGTCATCAATCATTAATTGTAAGCACGTTTTAGATCATATTTTTACAGTATGCATAGTAAATAACTTAGTAATAGTATAATAATCACTTCTAAATATACATCCAGCAAACAGGGTAAGACAGGAAAATGGCATTCTCCAAGTCAAAACTGAAAAAAAAGGTACTTGCATCAATCTATGAGCATATCTAAAAAAAATGATTATTTTTTTAAACAATTTATTATTAATAATAATAATAATAATAATAATAATAATTTAATAATGCAGGAAATAGCTTTGGGTTTGTACATCAGGCCCCAGAAGGACATGCATGCACTTTTAATATATCTTCAGTTGCTCTTTGTCACCTTCAAATAGGACAAAATTATGTACCCAATTTCTTGGGTTTGAGATTTGACCTATATCAAACTGAATGAAAACTAAAATAATTTATGTAATATTGTAGACAGAAACAAGGAGTCGGAAAAAAAATATTGATCAACAGAACCTTTTTGTCGATAGATTTGTATTACATTTTTTCTAAAATCAAAAGTGCCAAAGATATCATGATTCAAATTTAAATTATATTATTTATGGCCAGAAAACGAGGAACTTTTGAGATAGATCAGAGAGAAGTTTCCACACGTAATTCTCAGTGTGTTTGGAAGAGACACAAACATTGTATCAATACACTGTATGTTAAAGCCTGAAGGAAATGATGTAGTAAATGTTAATATTGAATCACTGGACACTGGCCAGCCTGAAAGAAAGACAGAGAGAGAGACAGAGAGAGGAACATTGCATGACCCGGGTCAAAGCATTAACTCCCTCTCATACATACATCTTCCCCATTCTGTCTGCAGCCCTCCATCAAATGCACATCTAACCAAATGTTGTGTCTGTTTCTGAGTGTCCAGACTGTCTTTTCACATATCATCTTTTGCTGCTACGTGATCTCCAACATGTTCCTGCACCAACTTGTCTTCACTGTCTGCGCGTTTGACAGAGTTTGACCCGTTGCTCTTGAGTGACAGCGTGGTATGACCGACATTCATCATTACCCGCTGTCTCAGTGTGCCTACACCTGTTCGACATCCCAGAGGCTCTTTAAAAAAATGCAGAGGAGGGGGTTGGGGGGGGGGGGGGGCAAAAATATTTGATGGCAAATAATGCAACAACCCATGAGTAAAATATCTAGTTAGGATGAAGATGCTCTATTCATCTACAACCCAAAACAATATCTCACCCACCACTCTTATATAAGCTGAAGCACCATTATGCCTTTCTTTCGTTTATTCCTGCATAGACTCCCCCCCCTCAGTCTGCTCCCTGTTCCCTCAACACAAAAGGTGGCTGCCCCAGCTCTTGGGGTGTAGCACTTTTGAAAAGGCTTTCAGAAGCTTGCCCGAGCACAAACGTCTGTTAGTCTGACCTAGAGAGGAGCAGAAGGAAATGAAGGACAGGTTTGTGTAATGGCCTCCTCTCTCTCTCCTTGCGAAGGTCATGTAGCATTGTTGGCCAGCGGAGGTCTAAAATACAGGCCTTTAGAGAACCACAAAGTGAAGGTTTGGCAGGACTAATGAAACTCAGAGCTGCACGTTAATGATCTAAAAGACTGGACCTAAACACTCAGCAGTCCCTTTCCGCTCGCATTCAGCCTCCTCTTGATCGCTCCTTCCAAATAATGACAAGGCACTCTCCTCCTCTACCTTTATTGTAACCTTTGATGTCCGCCTTGTTTTCTTTGTCTCCACGTCCCCCCTCCCCTCTTTTCATTCCTTTATGTTACACGGCTGTCACTCATCTATTAAGGCAACAAATGGAACAAGGGAAACATTCAGGGAGGGTATTGTGGTGCATGCACAGGGTTGCTCTTTATTTCTTTTGAAAGCACTTGAACTTGGAATTTTCCTTGGGCTGCCTGTTGAATCAGTGGGATTCAATTGTTGCCATTGTCACCGGATTACAAACATATTTGTTTTATAATCCACATTTCTAATCCCCCCTATAATCCAATGTTTCTTTGTGGCTGTTCATATCTGACTGTTTTCTTTCCCCATTCAATAACACCAACAACGATAATAACAATAGTTACACTTTTACCCCAGTGTATCAGATAATCGTTATAAATGGTATAAACGGTTAGAAAATACAATTAAAAAAAAACATCTTCTGTCTGAATATGAATTTAACAAATTTTAAACTTCAAGCAGGTCAATATTTTTATATAAAAAAGAGAGAAGGAAATCAGCCAACCATAGACCATAGATGAAAGTTAACAATATTATAGATTAGGACTCAAATTGTCATTACTTAACAACAACAAAATACCTTTAATTTTCATTAATCATGCAGACCCCAAAAGCAGTCACTGAACTGTACATCATACAGTAGCATGTGGTAAAATTTGATTACATGGTCCAAAGGTGGACAAGAGAAAACATACAAATAGATAGAAAACAAATTTATATAGATATATACAAAAATGAGAACAGAAAGTATCAGTAAAGAACCAGAGAACCAGTTCTACATATATTATATATATATGTAGAACTGCCACCATGCCCCCCATCATATGTAGTATGTCGGTTGTGAAGGTCCTTTAAGATGCCCTTTGACATGGCCTGATTATGTTTAACTGGAGCTGCATGGGATATGTGAGAGCAGACGTGTGTGTGCGCGCGAGCGTGTGTAGGGCCTGTTGATTGGCCTTGATTAACAGACTTTGTGGTACTTGTAGCAGAGCTCGAGCCTTCGTAATGTAGCATCTTGAGCTGGTTATTTCCATCATTCCACAGGAGGCCTTGAACCCTGTGTGTGTTGCGTGTGTTTTTGTGTCTGTGTATGCATCTGAGGGATTTGGAAAGAAGGAAGAAAAAAAAAACAATATTTGAAAAAGTGTTTTGTTTTTTTCATTTCTTGCAGTGTTTTTTTTTTGCCTTATTTTGTTAGTCTGCTAAAATTCCTGCTGTGCAATTTCAATGGAATGTTGATTAAAGCAATATTTAATGTCTTTTTCAAGTGAGCCATGTTTAGAATTAGCGTTTGTAAAAAAGAAAACACAAACAAACAGTAAAACTTTTTATCTATAAGAGGTTTGTTCCAGTATCCACAAGGACATTCTCTGTGTTTTCCAGCTCGTTATACCTGGGAATTTGTCTAGATGTATGACCAAATTGTCCTGGGAATTTCCAGAACTATTCATTTATTTATTTATTCATTTTTATTTATTTATTTATTTATTTATTTTTAAATAATCCTGTGATTTTGTTTGTTTTTCAGCGAAGTTGAGCAACCAGGACTCGTACAACAACTTCACCAATAACAACATGGGGAACCCACGGCTGACCCCTCTGCCCAGCCTGACAGTGGTGCTGCCTCTGGCTCAGATCAAACAGCCTATGACCCTGGGCACCATCACTAAACGCACTGGGTAAGTAACACCTATATTCACAATCATTATCCTCAGGAGAAACACGGACAAGTAAAATCACAACAGGGAGTCACTGGTCATCATATACACCTGTATAGATGTATTTCATGCTTTATCTCTTTTTTCAAACACAGTTGCAAACCTTCTGATATTCAAGTTTCATGTAATGAAATCACTATGTTGTATTGAGTTTCAATTATTGATGAGAAAAGGGGAAAAACAAGTACACTCACTGCAACATAATGTGAAAAGTGAAAGGTTCTGGAAGATTTTCAGTAAACAGTAGCAGTTTAAAGGTGGTTTCTTCACAAATGTGTCAAATGTATGAAAAACATTTGGGAATATAAAAACTCTTCACCTGAGAGTGAAAATAGTTATGGTGCAATTAATAAATACGATAAATAAAAAATATGTTCAATGAAATACATTTGATTTTAACTGCTTTGTGGTAAAACATGCCACCACTTAATAACATGACATCTCATCAGTGATTTATAAAAGGCTCACAAAGGTGCAGTGGAGGATAGATGCATGATCTCCTCATTTATGTTGTCAAAAATGTATATATTACAAATAAAAGTTCAAAAATAAAGACAAAAAAACAAAGGAAAACTTAATTAAATATAACTTAACATTTTAAAGTATGTATTTAGTGCTTTAACGTCTTTCCAGTCAATGTGTTTATTTTCAAGTGTCAAAGTAATACAGGTACAGCAGCACAGATGATTCAAAAGCAACCATTCACATCGCATGTCTCCAGGTGTATGTGGGAGGGCGAGGATTAATAGCAGCTTGATTTTTTCACCACAGTCACGTAAAATTTAAGGTATCACATTAAATATTGAATGTTATACTCTTATTCTCTTAGTCTCTTGCCATTAATCACATCATAAAATCATTGTTTTTCATGTCATCAGTCAGTCAAAGCTTTTTCCTTTCTCATATCCAGCTGAGGCTCATGGACTTCTTTTGTCTCAGACAAAAGGGTGATGAAACAACACACTTGCAAACTCATTCTCAGGCTGCTTGGAAACATGGCTCAAAAGACATCATTCATTGCGAGAACAGAAATAAAACCCTGCCAATAAATTACAAGTCATATTAAGTCATATTAAATTCAATACATCCATATATATGTGAGCCTTTGCTCTTCAAAGAATTTCGCTGTTCAACACAAGACAGCTCTGCTATCATGTACCTCGAGCCTCTGCCTTTTTTTTTTTTTCATTTGGTTCTTCGCCATGCATTGAAATCATGTAGTTTTAAGACCATTGGCATTTACAGGCCTTTGCTAACTGCATTTACATACAGTACAGGTGGCTCCGCAAATATGGGCACATTTTAATATTTTCCATTTAAATGTCATTTTCATGCCCTGTTTGAATAGGAAATAATATAATGATTTGAGCAGATGGCAAGGGATTTATTTCTCTGTGATATCTGATAAGTGAGCTTTGAGAGTGAAAATAGAGACGTGAGCCTGTGGTCAACGTAAACATCAGGGTCATTTTCCAAATCATTAAGATGACATGCACAGTTCATTTGGCTTGTAAAGTTTGTTATTGCTTGTGGACTACTGTGGTATTCTTCTTTGGTATATTTATGATGATGTTCTGGTTCTCGTGGTTTGAGTCAGGTTTTGCAGTTGGAATATTTAAAGTAGGACAATGTGGACGGCTCTCTCTATATATGGCTGATTTAATCCCTTTTAACAGTTTAAAGTCAAATTATTTTCCATTGGACATTTTGAAAGATGCCTTATTTTATTAGTTTACTTTATACTTCCTTAGCAATAGTAATCTCATAATTTAGTTTCACATTAGTTCCTCAAGTATTATGATCCCTATGGCAGAAATAGCTCATGATGCATCAACATTTTTTTGTGTATGTTTTTTTGGATCAAAGCATGTTCTATTATGTCAGATCTAAGTGTGATCATAATATGTGTTACTGATACATGTAGGGATAAGGTTTAGGGTTGATAGGCACACTATTAATTAATAGCTCACCCAATTAAATCAAATGTTTACTGTTGTTTTCTCACTGTTGGACTGCTTTTCATGCCTTAAATGAGAAAATCAGCATTTTTAGCTTGCAGGGTCACAGGGGTTTACTTGTGCCTTGTTTGGTAATGTTCTGTTGCTTATAGGTAAATTGTTAATTTTGTCTATGGACTTTGGTGCAGGGTGTGAATAATTTACAAAGCAGCACGATTAAGTAGTTTGCCAACTTTTTCTTGTTGTAATTCATCTAATTTCTTCTCAAGCAATAATCATTTCTGCCATTCTTATATTTTCTTTCATTTGTCTTTGTATTAATACCTATGTGCCTAAAATGGACATGAGTGAAACTTAAATTGTTTAATGTAGATACACCTCTTAATGTTGCAATTTTGTATAATTTCATAATAAATAAACAAATCCCAAAAGAGCTTTACTCTATAGTTCTTAATAAACACTACTTTAGTAGGTAGTCTAATTGCTGGAGAAATAATACAAGGGACTTTCAGCTGCAAACAGATATAATAGTTTGCTGCTAAATGAAATTTGAAAATGCAACATGTTTATTAGGATTTATGATCTTGGATTAAAAGGAGACGTGAGGTGATGTTGCATAATCATCCTGATGCTGTTTTGTTACGCTATATTATAGCGTAACAAAACAGCATCAGGATGATCGGAGGGGATGGATACCCTCATTAAAATACAGGACTCAAATACAGACCACTGCTCATATCCTCATATAAAGTACATGTGTATTGTTGTATTGTAGTTTCCATGTCCTTTTAAACTGAAGGAAGCACCTACTTTTTTTTTTAATACAAACTATTGTTGTGTCTTCAAACTCACCACACATGCATGTTGATTATTTTAATATGACGATGAAGGTCGGGCATCAGTGCCACAGGTGTGTGATCTCTGGAGACACTCCTGTGGGTGGGACAAACAAAGTATACAGTTGGAGGACTTGTTGCACCTGCTGTGCCTATGTGAATTATTGATGCTTTGTTTATTGTTTTATTGCATTTTTTTTTTAAACAGACATGGTATTGACAATAGACAATAGTTTGCTTTAAAAATCATGTATATCAGTCTTTATTCATAATTCATTATAGTGTTGTCACTGACAACACCTGGATTTACAACAGGAGAAATATTTATAAAGCATCTGCTGCTGCTTCATGGTTCCTTCACCTGTCCAGCATCCATCCGATCCAGAGGAGGTGTCAGTATTAATGCAACAGGACATGCTGCTGTGCGGCCTGCTCCTGCATGAGTGCAGCTCCATGCACACACACGCACAAACACTCTCACGCAGTCACAAACTGGACAAGGCAGCAGGTTTAGCCCCTACAGCGGGGGTGGGGTGATATTGTGTGCTTTCACGCTATAGTTATACAGGACGGACATCTGCCTGCCTGTGCCATCATATCTCTCTCTCTCTCTCCCCCTCTCTCTCTCTCTCTCTCTCTCTCTCTCTCTCTCTCTCTCTCTCTCTCTCTCTCTGTGTTATGGGAGAGAGAGACAGGGGCAACCAGCAGCTGTATTTAGATTCACACCTGTATGAGCAGATCCCTGTTGGCATGGCAGCAGAGGAACACACCAGCTGCTTCATCTACATGCCCTACCAGGCTTTCATCACGTGCACTGTACCATGACACACACGAAACAATGTCACACATGTATGCACATGTATGCACATGTTGATGAAGCCTTCAACCCACTGCATGTGACCAGGTCAGTTCCAGTGATACTTCCACAGACCTTTGATGTAGCCTCAGACCACCACTGTAGCAAAATTGTGCTGCTGTTCGTCTTCAGTGGCCTCGAAATATTAACATCAAAGAAAACCCTCAGTAAGTTCATGCAAAGCCCCCTCCCCTCTCAATTTAGACTTTGGTGTTTTTCCCTTGTCGGAGCAGGGAGGTAGAGACGGATGTGGCTCAGCATCCGCTGATAACCCCCCCTAAACAAGAAAAGGCCAGGTCAGGCAGTGGAGGAGCCTGAGCCAAACTTCTGCTAGTCCTCAAACTCTCCTGGGGGTGCTGAACATGGAGAGGAGTGTCAGCGCTGAATCGGCCTCTTGTTTCCTGTCAGCCAAATTTGGACCCAGATGAGTTAAATCCCACAGAAGAAAAAGGCATTAGTCACAAAATCCAGAATATTCTCCTATGGTGAAAAGTCACAGTCCCATTTTAATCTGTGAAAAAGATTGAGAGAGAAACATCCATCAGCGTTTAGGAAAGTCCACAGTGACAGGGTTCTATGAGGATTTATTTAACTTGTCAAAATGCCTCAGCCAGTGTCAAATTTGGGATTTGCAAGCACACTCATCCCTTCTACACATCCCAGTCTGATTTAAACACAAACACATGAAGATCCAGAGAGATTGTCGCGCACAAAACAAAACACCACCCCTGACAAAATCCCACTGATGACATTTTTTTTAAGCAAATGCAGAGATAGTGCAGACGAGGTAATGAGAGAAAGACAACAGTGATGGAATGAATGAGACCCTGTGACCTGCCACAGATGTGCCTTCAGATTACTGTAATTCATTTTTAAGAGCCGGCACAAAGCAAGAGCCATTGTCTCCCAGTGCATCACTGAGACCAAAGCTAGAAAGGAGCTTTAAGAATGCAATACCCAGCATCACTAAACCATTTTCACAAATCACCTCACTTCCCTGCCTTTTTTAATAGCCCAGGCGGAGCTGCTATTAAGCCATCGGGGTAAGAGATAAATGCGTGAATGATTATTCCCCGGGAGTGGGGTCGTCACCCCTGCAGGTCGATTACGCCCACCCTTTTACCCTCTCTCTTCCCCTCTTTCTTCCTCCTCTCAGTAGCACGCCCACTCTCAGTCTTACACCCCTTTTACTCCAGTGACCCATGTTTAACTTGTGTTTCCCAACACGCCGCTGACCTGTGGGACACTTTCCTGCCACACCGGCTGGATCGTGCGGTGAGTCACATGGCTGGGCTGCCTGTGTCTATACACTGTGGTCAAAGCTGTTTACTGCCAGCTCAACATGGTGGACTTTTCTCAACATGACCTCATTATTGTTTTATTCTAAGCAGCGTTGGACTTTGACATTTTTATTTCTGACACTAAAGCTTAAGTGGAATGCACTTAAATATAACAACGTGCCCTTCGTGGTTTGCAGAAAATTCTCCACGAGAAGAAAATAATTGACCACTTCAACCAAGAAACACTTCTTGTTATTGTATAATTCCCCAAAAAATTATATATAAATGAAATGTAAAAACCTCATGTTTGCCTTTTTAAATCAAACACAATATTACAAGATATTGAACCACACCCAAGTTGAACCAGTTTACTGTAATTGCAGAGAACATTGTTGGTGAATAATGCAGCTCCAATTCCTAAAATCTAAAAATTGTCACAATGTTCACAGAGACTGGGTTGGGACCCACAGATGGTGATTTAGAGATTGTATTTATTTATTTTCAGGTTTGCCAAATAGATTATTTTATAAAAATGGTAAATTATTTATCTGTATATGTTTTGAATTACATACATATGGTTAACGTATGCAAAATACTTTAATAATAAAATATGAAAGAAACATGCAGAAATTTGCTCTTGTCTGGATGTGTTGGACACTGGATCGTCATGGATTGTCATCTTTATATAGCATTTTGGGAAACACTGCTCTACACTGTACTGTATCCTCTGACTTTTCAACATAAATTGAGATTGGCTCTATTTCTGGCTGTTGGGGGGGAGGCCTGTGCTGCTGATAGAGACCATCTTGCCTTTTGAAAAAGATGAAAGTAGAAACAGACAGGAGAGAACAAAAAGGTTGACATGTAACAAATGTCTTCAGTGTGAACAGCAGAGCTGCATGAGACACAGCAGATCAGTGCCATAACTGTCACGCACTGCACATGCGTCCAGTGTGAAACTGACATAATAAATGTATACATTATGTGCATTCTTCAGTCAGTGCATCATGTTATCAGCAGGATGGGGGTATAAGGTGGTGTGTGTTTGTAGGTTTTTTTGACGCCAGTTTTCTTTTTTGTTTTTCTTCTCATTGCAATTTGTTTAATTCTGTTTTTGGTGCTAGAGGGTGACAATTATGGGGAAGGACGGCAACAGTGAAATGAGGGAGGGTAAAAGAGACTTTTAAAACAGCTCTACTGCATTTAACATGTTTGTCATTATGATTTTAACATACTCGTTTTTTATGAAAATCAACCTAAATAGATATGGGTCATTGAAAGTGGTTGAATGTTGGGTAATGAAGATTTCTCCCACCACAGATGAGGGCTTTTTTGTCACGACACCACCTACTGTTACATGCACCCTGCATTACTTGATGCACATAAATTAGGCCTATACAGTCGAGTTATATATTATAATTGTGTTATTTGAGGGCACTGTACACTGTCTGATTCCATGCAGAACAATGAGCGAGTAACGTTCAGCAAGAGAGAGAGCAAATGACGTGATGCCAGAGAAATGCAAATTCCAAGATCTCTGGCTCACCAAAGAAAAATTACAAAGACTGACTTGCCCAATATCCCAAGGACAATCACTTAGCCAGATGCAGAGTGTGCTGCAAATCAATAAAAGTGGACGCCATGGGGCGAAGTGGCTCTTACAAGTTCCCCTTCCATCTTGAGCTGTGTCAGCGCATACGGTCCTTGAATTTGAGAAATTGGTCCTGGGAAGTCCTCGGAAAAGTCCTTGAATTTGACGTCAACCAAGGTGTGAGATCCGTGCATGCAATAACAATATAAAACATATTATTTTGTTGCTGCTATGCTGGTTTTTGGTGTCCTGATCTACCACCAGGCTCCTGTAGGTAAAGAATGAGGGTAAACGGTGTAAATTTTGTAAATTTGGCTTGTTTTGAATCAATTTATTAATCTTTTAAATCAATCATTTAGTAACAACTATAGCCTATTATCAATTAGTGTACTATTTTCCTGTATGAGAGTTCTTGACTTGTTTTAATTGGATGCACCCATAACCAACGAAAATCCTTAAACTAGTATTGAGTCAGTTTTAACACTTGATAGCTCATACTCTCTTATTAACAAACCATAACATCACATAGTTGTAAGTTCTAAGAAACTAGGAGGGAGAAATTCAAAGTGGCATATAGAAAACCCTAAAGCCCACTTAGCCTTTGCTCCTACCGTGGTGATCTCACCACATTTGTCCATCACTCTCCCACTGGTGCCCATCCATTTACCCAGCTGGAGGCCCAGAGTGGGGGCTCAGCAGGTTTCATAGAAACTGTCTGCCCCCCACTGCAGCTCTTTGATAAGTGGCAGTTTACCAGGGGCCTCCATTACACCAGCCAGTGTGTTCATTTGTCAACTTGCACTCCAGGAATAAGACATTCCATGGCAAATAGTTGCTCCCTGTCTCCCAGAGGAACATTTTTCTACACATCGATGTACCAAGACTAATTGGAGACTGTGTGCTATCATTGGGAGGGCCTGGGCGGATGCTGCGAAAGCGATAAAATAAAGAAGTGCTGCAGAGTGCTTTGTTTGGCTGGGGATGCTGTTTTTCATGACCGGGGGAGGTTGGCTGGCGGGGGACAGAGTTCAGTCTCATCGGACCTTTATTGCTGTAGGGAAAAGACTTATTTACTGTAAACTGTTTACGGAGCTCTGTCACTATCTCTGGACACACAGAATAAACACAGGAACACACTCCCACTCCTAATGTCTTGTAAACACTAGGAACACGCAACACTGTGCCGTGCTTGTTCAGTGTACTTGTTAACATAATCACAGCAAATGCATGTGTCTCTCAACAGACACACACATTCACAAGACAATGCAAAGCCATAAATATGCATTTGGACTCGAAAAAAAAAAAGACACACGTAAACACACAACTTCTTGTCTCAACAATGCCTGAGTGCTGTTAGTTTTATTAGTGTCCCCAGTTGTTCTCCAAATTGGATAAACTCCTCATACTCTTTCTCAATCTCAACATTCTCAACAATCTCATACTTTGTCTGTGTTGTATTCATACGTTTGGATTCAAACCTCCGTGTTTCTGCACAGTCCCTTTTAGAAGAAGAAAATAAACGACTAAGTCTGCGGACATGCGACTGCATCTGCCAAATATATGGAATCACACTTTACAGAGATGAGTCATCAATCCGTCCCCGCAGGTTTTCGGGGGTCTGTCGTAGTGCGCAGACATTCCGCTTCCTGCCTCGTATGTGTTTGTGCACTTAAACAGACACGTCAAAAAAGTATGTCATGTGAAAAGTGTGTTTGCCTCAAGTGTGCAAGTTTAATAATGGTTTTTCCGTCTATCTCTGTATCCCCATCCCACCCCCCACGTCCCTCCACCCCACCCTCTCGTGAAGACCCTACCTCTTTGGGGCAGGATGTTTTGCCATTAAAACTCCATGGTGAGTTTTGCTTCTCCCCTCCCTCAGCAGCATGCAACTGTACTCCACCGCTGCACACCTCCTCTATGTGTCCTGTTATATTTTTTTTTTATAACACATTACGCAGTCACTTTGTGCAGTCATTCCTCATTTTTGGGAAAAAGACACGTTTTTAATTTGTAATTTAATTTATTTGACACTTATTTTGGTTTCTCTTTTTTTGGAAGTTTTTTTTTGGAAAGTGATCTTTTCATGATGGCTGCAAACATAGATTTAAAAAAAATGAGCATGTTCTGGGTAGTTATCATAGGTGGTAGTCCAGGGCTTTAGCACAATGCTGTTGCCGTTCTTCTTTGGTTGCCATGCGGTTCCACCAACCAACTTGAAAATTACATTTCTGTCTTCTTGTTTATTTCCTTCTTTCATTTAAGACCCTCCATCATCAAGAATAACGCCTTTGTGTTAAACATATTGTTCAGATTTTCCTTTAGTCCACTTTGGTTACAATGTTTTGTTTCTTTTTTTTTTTTCTTCTTTCTTTTTTCCCTCAGTTGTGTGTTTGCACGCAGTATTGTGCTTTGCCGTATTCTGGTATTAATATGAGCAGTGTTTTGTGTGGGTAGAACGATGTGTTCTCAAATTCTGAAAAATGTGTTTTGCAAAGAACTTAAATTAACCAACAGGGAAACAAAGACAAACATATTTCTGTATTTAAAAAAATGCAAATTTTTTATTTTGTATTGTAAATACAAAATAAACTACGATTCAATAGATAAACCCTCACCATTTGTATCTTATAGCACATATTAGCCACCTGTAGTTTGTTTTGATTTTACTGAGCTGTTTTTATTCACTCTTACAGCTCTCATCAAGTCTGCTTGTCATCATACTGTTATTTGATGGATGACTCTGGTGTTTAACCCTACATCCCAAACATGTAGCTGGATTACATTACGATACATTTAGCAGCTAAAGCTCCAGTAGATGTAGATCTCAGGGAATGTAACCAAGCTTTCATTCACTCTGCTGCCACAATCACGACTCCAAATGTGTCCCAGTGACATCCCATATTTACATGTTATTACATGTTAATGTTACCACATTAATTTACTGTTTAGTAACTTTCGGCATTTCCATGGAGTTTTTAAATAGCTTTCAAACAAACAATATTTATCACCTGCTTTGGAACTAATAACAAGACAGTATAGCGTCATTTTTAGCTAGTTTTATATGTTTTTGTTCACGATGTTAATAAAATGAGAATAAAACATGGAGGTTGCAAAACAAATGAAATAATTTTTACATTTTTTCTACCATAACTATAAGATCATAAAAATTGTGATTATCAACACATTTCTTATAATAGTTGGCATAACCAGCAGCATTTTTTATTATTTATGTATTTATTTTTATTATTATTATTATTATTATAATATATATATATATATTTTTTAATAAAATAAATGAGCTGAAGTCTGGACACACTTTAGAAGTTGTCCTTTAGAGGCTTCACGTGACACGCTCAGGATATTATTTGGAACAGACATAGGCAGAACCCAGTTCTCTGGACTTCATGTCCATGAAAACTTTATAACTGAGCACACATTATCCTGAAGTTTGTTGTCTAAATATTCTGATAATTAGACAATGATAATGAATGATATTTTTTTGTAATGTAAATTATTAATAATAATAATAATAATAATAATAATAACAAAATCTGCATTTTCATTTCAAGGACAAATTCACCATCAACTAAATAATATCATATTAACAATAATAATAATCATAAATGCAGAAAAGAGGAAGCATATATTCCAAATATTAGTAACCCCAGGATCTGCCTATCAAATATGTTTTTTTTCGGGAGCTGAAACTTGTCAATGCAATCAGATGTTTTATAAGCTTTTAAAAGAAGCTTCATTTATAGTGTTTATTGAGTGGCTGGTTGGAGTGAACTTGTCTGCTCCCTGTTGACTCACTTTACTTAAGAAATGAATAGCATGTGGTGCCTTTCCCCAAGTCTTTAATTTCATCTTTTGTTGTGGGCAGTTAATTTTTATTATTTATTTTATATCTTCCTCCCCGCCCCATACTTAATCTAGACCTGTAGCGGTTTCCTAAATACGTACTTTTCAAAGGTAAACATCATTAGTGTCAGAATCTTGACCCTCACAATAACTGCTTTCCATTTAAATTTGAGCTTGTTGCTTCTCTATAGTGTATATCTTTAGAAGTTGGCTGCAATTTGTTTGCCAGTTTCTATTTCCATGTTGAATATGCCCTCTAAATGCTCAGTGGTAACAGTTTCATAAACACTTCTCCACCATGTTTCCCTTTGGCAAATAATGTCTTCTCTGATTCCTTTTTCTTGTTTAGGCATGCGTTTTAAACAGCTAATATTACAGTGTCGACTTGCAACGATGTATTTTACGGTAATTCCTACAATCTGACTCCAATAACTATTTCATAAACTTGCATGCCTCGTGAGGCTCATAATCTGAAAGACAAGCAACAGGAACAGGTAACGAAAAAAAAAAAACACCCTCCTCTCTTTGAAAAATTGATGCTCATTCCTTAATATTCACAGTTTCCCCAGTGATTGTCATCAATGCTGTGTTCAACACAGCTCCAAGTCCGCCTGTTTTCTGAGGGCTCGTGTAAAATAATAAATGTGACTTTGAAGGATGTGTCCTCCACATGACTTACCCTCTTTCTTTCCTCTCTCACTCACTCAGTCTTAACGCTGGCTCCGTTTCTAATATGAATTAACCATATGTCCCAGAATCGAACAACAGCTTTGTTTGTCGCTTTTTTTTGACACTGGGGCGGCCAGCTAAAGTGAGCTCTATCATATGTGTTTACTGCAAGGCCTTTGGAAATAAATGGAAGCTGCCACTGGACATCCATCCCCCCTCAGAGGCGCCTCACGTTAGCCCCGGACACAGTAATGCGAAGGGACTTTGATGGTTGATGTCACAGATTGAATTATGCCCTTGAGGAAAAGCTATTAGCTCAGTCAAGAGTCCTCATTTGTTAAATTAAAAGTGGAAATGACATGTGAGTAGTCTTTTCAGTGAATTAAAGTTGCAAAGAAAATGGATTCCACTGCTTGCTAAAAGGCAATAGCACAAAAGGAAAGCATATGGAAGGAGTAGGGGGAAAAAAACTGATTTGCTGTTGTAGTGACATCCACTTCTCCCTGCTACCAATTTCCTGTTAGGATATTTATGTTTCATAATTTATTGATATCGGGTTACATTTTTCTGTAACTCGGTGTCGCTTGCCAATCCACGCCCCTACTACTGGTCGCTGCCCCTACATATGGAGAGCAGAATCAATCCTCCGTCTGCTGGAACTGTTCCTCTCTGTCGTAAGGGCAGAAACCTCAACACTTTTAAGCCACTTCAAGTGAGATCAAGAGGAAAAAGATGATTTAAAACACAGTTGAATAAACTTTAGTGGTCACTGTTTCCCGGAGGAGATGAGAACCAAGCTGTGATCTTTGGTACTGTTGGCATGCATGGCACTGGCTGAGGCCTCTTCAAAGAAGCCCAAATCCAGCTCATCATCTGTGAGGCCACAGTATATAGCCTGTATTATAGCTTGCTATCAAGCGTACACACTGTGTGTGATTATATTCCATGTGTATGCACTGTAACACTATATATACAATCTAGACCAGAAGTATTTGGTCTGATCTCTGTTCCTAATGGCTTGTGTTGAAGCACCGTCATTTAAAATAAAATAATCAGCCTGGTTTACCAGGAAAAAAAAATGTTTTACTCTAACCATGGGAATATGTTACATTTGTTCATTCTCAACGCACACAAACAATATCCGTTACATTTTAGCAAACTGATTCATACGTGACATATCAACATTATTATAAACTCAAACACAAACATAGTAAGCAAGATGTCCAACATGCAGAACACCACAGTTTAAGTGTTTTTGCCCTGCAACATGTGCTTTTATGGATAACATGGTGTTACGGTCAGGTCATAGTTACCGCGTTCTTCTTTCGCTGAGAGCTGTTTCTCATTTCCGCACTTCTGTTCAGACTTAAGGCGTCAGCCTGCGTCAGTTTAGCGTCCCGCGCATGCGTACTTAACCTTACATTCCATTCTAGTAGCGGTGATTTCACGGCAAGAAATTGTCCTCATTTGTGTTTCCTTGTATTATTTTAGCGATGAGCCGTACATGTGTGCCTTTCATAACCTTAAGCAAGTTTCCATGGTTACTGACTACTTTGTTGTGTCTTTTGACCAAAAACAAGAGCGTGCCACCTGCAAAGTGTTGTTCTACAGGGATCATGAGCAGCCGGCACATACTGTCTGTATGGATTCAAACTGGAGTTGCACAAGCAACTTTTTCATAAACGTTCCACCAGGAACCCTTTTGGGAGGGTTCCACCAAGAACCCTTTTAAAATCCTTTATTCGCGGGTTCTCTGGGTCAAAATGGTTCTTACTAGAACCATTAGTGTTACCAAGAACCCTTGAAAAACCCGTTCTGGAAAGGGTTTTTCAGAAGCAAATGGTTCCAGGTAGAACCGCAGCCCTTGTAGAAGGACCCCTTTTAGAACCCTTATTTGTAAGAGTGTGGGAACTGGGCGGACCAATGCAAATATGAGCAAGTTTGTAATGTACGTCACTCGTGGAACTCTGCACAGACATAGACAATATGACCCAGACCTTATGAGACAGGCCTAATGACCGGGTTACTCACTCTGACTGAAACCAACTACATTGATAACCAGTAGAAATATATACACTACCAGTCAAAAGTTTGGACACTAATTTGAATAGTATTTTCTTTATTTTCATCACTATTTATATTGCAGATTCTCACTGAAGACATCGAAACTATGAATGGACACATATGGAATTATCTAGTAAACACAAAAGTGTGAAACAACTCTAAATATGTTTGATATTTTCGATTCAATTTAGAAGTAGCCACTCTTTGCTTTGATTACTGCTTTGCACACGCTTGACATTCTCTCGATGAGCTTCATGAGGTAGTCACCTGAAAGGTTTTCCAACGGACTTGAAGGAGTTCCCAGAGATGCTGAGCACGTGTTGGCCATTTTGCCTTCACTTTGCGGTGTGTCCAAACTTTTTACTGGTAGTGTACGTACACTTAAAAGAGACATGTATGCAGGTATGTTGAAGTACATTCAAGCAATTTCAGTTCAGAAATACGATTTTGTGGTTTGCGGAATTCTAATGTGTCGAAGAACAACGTGTGTGGTCAGTCAGGTCTGTATTAAGGTGTGTGAAGTTTATCTCCACTGTGCTTTTTTTAAATGTCTTGTTTTCACTGATTCCTTCTTCAGGAAAACCAGTCAGATTTAAACGTTTTCCCTTGGTTTATTATTCAGCTCCCATTTGCGTCCAAAGTCAACATGAAGACTATGAGGACACGGAATGAGTCGCTCTGTGTTGTATTCCACAGCCCTGTGCTCTCGCCCCTAGAAAGCCAACCTCAGCTTTGCTCCGAAATAGGATTTGTGTTTCCTGGGTTATTGAAACCAGTGAACCACAGAGACTTTTCGGGTTTAATATATTTTCCAGCGATGGGAGACATGGAGCTTCAGGGTTTTATGGCAATTAAACACCTCGCCAAAGAAGAACTTAGTCTTAAAACTAAAAACCTGGATTGCGTATCCTTTTCTTGACCAGTGAACAGAGATTATATGGAGTTTTGAGTTCAATAGATTCCTTGTTTCCCTTCTACCATTATCATAAAACATATCTAAAACCACTACCTCAGCTGCCTCCGTGAAAGTTTTCCCTTTAATTTGCCTTGAGATTCTTGTCAATTGTTGAGATTGAATGACAAACAAAACAGACCTTAGAGAGAAGTGCAGTATTGGACACTCTCCTTCTGTAGCTCCCAAATGGCTAACTGTACCTGTTCATCAAACATGTTATGTTCAGTATATGCTGATGGATGAAGAGGCCAGAGGATGAGCTTGGACAGGAAAGACAAGGTCAGTATGGATTTGGTCAAGCCAATATCCTGATTGTGACTTTATCTCCCTCTTCATCTTCCCTTCACAGACAGGGCTTATTGTAGATGTTTGGTCATTCAGTCATTCTCCTCTTGACCCAGCACCAATAAATACAAGCTTAAAAACATGTACAGTGGCCTTTTTCCTGATCCCTCAGTCTCCCCTCAGTCATCTCAAAGGTGTTGAGAGTTTGTGGGAATGCAACAAGCCTCTTAGTAGTAAAGGGGGTTATTTGAACTATTGGACAGCTTACAAAGAGGTATAGATAGGTATATTTTCCGAGCATCTTGTCAAGGACAAACGTTGAGTGTCACTAAACAAAATATTCTGGCCATCTGGGGTTGCTTCAGTTCAGTTGCTTCAGATCTTGGTCCAGCAACATGTGCCCAAAAATTATGTCAACCGACTACCCAAATATACTGAATAACAAGGTTTTTCGGTCATATTCCAAGATAACAATGCCAGAATTCATTGGAATTCATAGACCAGACCTAAACCCCACTGTGAATCTTTACACCTACAGTCAAAGAATGCAATTGTTTATGGGATTTGTAACACTAACTCCTTCAGTGAGCAATTGGAGCTGCAGCTTTAGTGTGTGTAGTGTGTATTCCAGAGTTCACATTTAGACTTAGTTTCACTAGTAATAGATATTGTGAGGGTTGGACAGTTTCAGTTCCCTTGTGCCAAGTGCTTTACATTAACACATTAACCAAGTATGAAACAGTTTTGACTCACAAGAGTAGGCCCAAGTTTTCTAGTTGAAAGAAAACAACTCAGGAATAATGGTTTTATTGCTTGTACAGATTTTGAGATATTCCTTGAACAAATATCTATTTACCTGGACAATGTTTGGCATTCAATCTGCAATGCAAAGTGCCAACAAAGTGGGATAAACAGTGTAGTTCTGTGTCAATTTGTGTCCCAACAAGTGATTGTTCAGAGAAGTGAGTTTGCTGCTTTTATTATGCCAGTGTGGTTTGCAAAGGTCAAGGTTAAGCACCCCTCAGAGAGCGCGTTTCGTACCTCCGTTGGTCTTCAAACCCCTAGCCCGGCTCGTACCTGATCTGCTCTGACCACGTTTTACTGTCCACATTGGTTATACGGCCAGACAATAATACCAGACCATGCTACTGTTTTCTGATCAGTACCATATGGAGAGCCATTTAGCAGCCGAAAACTCTTTCTGTGTCCGCTTCCTCCCAAATAGTCCTGACAAACTGAATAATCTAATAACTTCTAATAAATTCTCTCCTTTGGCCAACACGTGAACCAGTCAGGAAGGGCAGCTCGGATGTTGCTGTTATCAGGTGCATAGTTATAACTATTGTATAAAATAGGTCTAATTATCCTTTAGATCGTGTGGATTCAGTTAATCTTCGGTTTATTTGCCTCTACCACACAGACGAGAATCTGTGACTTTTTACCAAGATGGAAACATTGAGTTATACCAATATTAGTAAAACATGGTTAATTGTCCATTGTGACTGATGTAATTTCCTGTCCCTTTTTTTTTTTATTAAAAGAGAAACGACTTAACAGAGTGTTCTGAACATGGCTGTTTTGGCAGGGTGATTGAACTGCTTCATCCTTATGGTATTTTGGCCAATGCATGTCACAGACATGTTCATTCGGACACCAGGGAACTAGGTTAACTTGGAGAAATAGGATATAATATGGGACCTTTTAGTTGAACGAAATTGACCATGACAATTGTACAAATGAATTGTGTTTAGTTCAAGTAATTGTGATCAGACAATATTATGCAATACCTGTCAAAGTATTGGGAAAACTCTGTATGTTTGCACCCAATCACATGAGATTAGACATTAGTGACTCACTTTTACAATGGTATCCAAATGTAGTTCTTCTTGGTTGCAAATAAGTATTTTTGCCTGGTTAAACTCACTGAGGCAGAAAAACGAGCATGCAGTCCTTTTTCGAAACAGAATTGGTTTTATTTATGCACACATGAGTTACTGATTGTGACTTTGACCTCTGTATTTAACCCATTCTTTTTACACACCAGTAGTGAACACACACAGACCAGGCACAAGAGCAGTGGGGAGCACTTATCTGTGCCTGGGGAGCAATGGAGGCTGGGTACCTTGCTCAGGGGTACCCTGGCCCTTGACCTGTACTGGGACTTGACCCTCTGGTTACAAGCCCAATCCCCTTCCACTTGGCCATGGGCTGCTCTTTTATTTAAACACCTCATTAAGACTGATAGTGCTCACATTGCTGTTTGACTGAATTAATAATAGTTATTATTGCATTGACTGGTATGATAGGATCACACTAAACTTGTCTGACAGGAAGGTGATCTAAAATGAAAGCTAACTTGCATATGAAGTGTGGGCATATTTTGAGATTTAAGTTTTTATTTTCAATATTCTTATTATTGTTGTAGTTTTCACTGTTTCGTACATACATTTGTGTCAGTGCAGTGTCAAAGCTGTCATTTTCTGCTGCCTTGGTTACCTTGGAACCTTGGTTAAGTTCATTGTTTTATTTGCAACCTTTTTATTTCCCCTTGCTTAGCTCTCTGCATGCAAAGCACTTTTATAAAGTGTGTTTATTTTAATCAGCTGTGAACTTTTAAATATATATTTTTTTACTTCACTGTTGGTCAATTCTCAAAACATTTTCTTAATATAATAACATATAAATGTGAGTAAGTTAAAAGACTAATCTTCACTACAAAGTAGAAAAAGATAGACAACTGGATCGGAATGTATTTGACATAAGAAAACAAGCAAATTTTACCCTCAGTGGTCCGATTTTGTAGGGAAACAATTACCAGTTAATCAACCTTAGGATCCCAGACACTGCAGAGCATTTTGTTTTTTGCTTTATCTCAATATTGTACTTTTTTTCCCTCTTGAAGCAAAGCTAAGCCACCTCCTCAGATCTCCCCGAGCAAGTCCAGTGGAGGAGAGTTCTGTGTGGCTACCATCTTTGCCTCATCTCGCTCCTGGCTCATCACTAACCCCAACATGAAAAGAGAGAAAGGTCAGAACACTGGTACTTTCACGTTTTTGCCCAAAGTGAAACTTTGGATAGAGAATCTTGATAAAAGTCATCGTTTACAATTTTATCATTATCATTTTACTACCAGCAACGATATTGATCCTCACTTTCTTTCTCATTTTCTACACAGATCAGTCTCGGCAGTCAGTTGTCGACTCACTGTACATCCTCAGCTGCTATGGTAACTTGGTGGAGCATGTTTTAGAACCTCGGCCAATTAGCACCGCTCAAAAGATCAGCGATGATACACCTATGGAGCTCAACACCTGTCCAAGGGCCTGCTGGACTCTAGCCAGGTAACGCTGCAAAGACTGCTTTATCATAGAAGTGTCACAAGTAATGTCAGTCTCATACTTGCTGTATGTTTGCGAACAGGACACCACAGTGGAATGAGCTGCAGCCGCCCTTTAATTCTAACCACCCCCTGGTGTTGGCCTCGGACCTGGTTCAGTACCATCAGCATCTCCTGGCTGGTAAGCACTAAACAAATCTGTCTTTTCGTGTTCACAGATTTACACAATCGAGCATCAATGGTATCAAGCTGTGTTTTAATGGAATGCAAACCAAACTTTTTTGTGAAGCATTAAAGCATATTTAGTCAGTGGTTACATGTACGTTAAGGCAGATAGTCTCTGAAGTTTTGTTTCTTTAAACTGCATATGTAAAGTCACTTTTGACCTGTGTTTTTCATTTTTTTTTTCTGTAAAATAAATATGGACAAGATAGAAGAAAAATGGTTTAAGGGAGTTTCATGTGTTTTAACTCACTATGTAATGATTTGTGGTAGAATCAAAAAGGACACCATGGCAGACAGCCATGTATGCTGCTACTTGCATCCACAAATCAGACCCAGAGATGCAGAAAATCGCAATACACTTCATATACAGAGTACACCAGTTAATTCATATTCTGGTCTCATCTTTCTTCAAACAAAAGTGTAATCCACTGAAAAAATATGCGAAAAATGAAGGCAATAAAAAAAAAAAATAATTGTATAGCACATTTCGACAGCAAAGCAATTCAAGGTGCGTCACATTCAATATGAAAGCATCCTAACAAATTGCAAAAGCAACATACGGTAATACCAAAAAGAAGCATTTGCAGAGTTATTTTACAAATTAAAGATTAATCCCATCAAACTGCTGAGGTCATTACTGAAACTTTATTGTTGGGGCTTCTTTGTGCTTCGGCCAAGATGTTTGCATCTGTCTCTCTTTACTAGCATAATGTTGCTGTTACCTTCGTTTTTCTTGATATAAAATGAATCACTTCCTCTGTGCGGCACAGGAATGAGATCTAAACACAGCCATACTGAGAGACACAGAGAGTCATATGGAGCTGATAAGGCTTATCAGCATTGTGTGAACTCGTATGGCAATGGTTTGAATGTAACACACATTTATTTCTATTTAAATGCTACCCACTACAGGTTTAAGTTATTTTTCTTCTGTTAATGTCAGTCGTTATTCACACAGATGTCAGATGTTCTTTTGAATGTCCACCTTAAATAACCAAAAACACGATTAAAGGATTACTGCAAAAGAGATTATATACTAGTTACAGTCATGGCTTTAACATATTTGCCAGGACTGCATGCACTATGTGTTCACTGAATGCATGCATCATAAAATATAGGTCTGTGTACCATATATATCATAGGTCAAGAGGGTAATCCCTGTTCCCTGCTGATTTTTCATGTTGACAAAGTTGAAAGCCAGTCCTCAACCTCTTATTGGTGCCACATGCAGAGACGAGACATTTTCAGTCTGCAGCATTAATGTTTTCTTTCTCTAAGAAGGAGAAAGATATTCTTAATTTCTGCCTTTACAAATGTGAGAGTCACATATTCAGTTTGGTGCTGCACTTTGAATCCAGTCTTTGCGGTGCATAACACACGCCTGCTCCAGGACATGCTATCACAGTGCTATAAGACGCCACACACAGACCAATTAGCTGACACCCTAAACACCCTCTAATTCAATAACAAGTACAGAGCAGTGAGCACTTTAGGTTTGCTGTCTGAAAGGCCAAATCGTAAAAGTGGCGAGTGCACACGGATGGCCACACACGGAATCAATCCACCCCTTGAAATAGGCTGCCGTTTTGAGCTCACTCCATAATTATAAACACACAAAATCTGTAATTAGCTCTTGTGGGTGCTCTGGGGCAATTGGTAGCTGTGTTTACCCTAATCTTTCTACTCGTCTCTGTTGACTTCTGCTGTGCTCCAGGTCTAACTGGTAGGATACTTTCTCAAATTAATGCTAATGGTCTCTCCCAGTGTCAAAGCGATGAGGACGCGTTGGAGTGACGAGCACAGGCGTCAGCCTTTTCCACAATTCTCTCTGCCAGCCTGGACAGAGGAATTGTCTCTATAATGAGAAGGATTCATTGCATTAACATTTATATCCAATTAATGATAGCCAGATAGCACAACTGCATCTCTTTATTCCCCAAATCGACCCAGTGTGAACTGATGCAAGGTCCAAACGCTATAAACATAATTGCTCAGCCCTTCTACCCACTTCTTGTGCTCTTGCCATTTTCCCTCTGGGCCCAGTGTCCTATACCACCAACGCCAGAGTTACTCTTGGAGTGCCACCTTCCATTTCTCCGCTTTACACTTGAACACCGACTTTTAACATCCTGTTTCCCAGCATCCTTTCCCTCACCAACCCTCTGCTCTGCCGTTTCCCTCAGGGCTTGGCATCACAGCTGAGAAGTGATCCAGGAGAAAGAGTCAATTTGACCTTAGGATGAATTATAGCACAGCCATACGCTGCTTGTCTAGTCGCTGTTTGCTGAGCATAAAGATCCGGCCACTGCAGAGGAACCTGAATAGAGACAGTTTTTCTTGCAGAACATTGTGCTATCTATAGATCTAATTTACATATCTTATCCACTTCTCATAAGGACTACAGAAAAAACATTTTACATTGACAAGTACCAGGAATAGTAAACAACCAGAGGAATGAGGCAAAGCAGCATAACACTCAAGAGTACATCTGTAAAACCATGGTGCAAGGCAAAGAGGTGGCAGCGCTTGATTGACAGGTCATGGTCTCCGGTCTCGTGGCTCTATATTGGATGACCCAGGCTGATTAAAAATGCAGTATGCAGGGAAACAAATAGGAGGAGGAGAGGAAGGGCTGGGGTCAGGCCAGACCGGAGCCTCCAGGACGGGATGATAAAAGGCAGCGGTGGCGCCACTTCATGGTCACTATCTCCACCTGTCCATCTGCAGCAGCTACTGGCAGCACTCAGCCTCACAGAGGATGGCAATGCACTGCACTGCCTAAGAGAGATAAGACAGAAGGAGAAAAACATTATACAGTACACTCACAAATAGAGGGGATGCTGTTGTATGATCCAATTTTAATAAAGCTGTGTCAAGCCAAGGTTTTATTATTCAGTGAATCATATATCGGGGGGGGGGGGGTTAAATCTTGAATGTTTGTGCCTGAATGGGACAAACGTGTCAGAGCTAGGTCACAGAATCATAGACAGTCAGTACATTTCCATGCACAATTGTGTCGTTTGATTTGACTACTGGCCTCGTCCCAGTGTACAAGAACTAGTGAGGAATCAGTAATTTCGTTAAGTGTGTCTGTCTTTGCTCCACTAGGAGGCAAAACACTATTGGTGTCAGCTTATTCATATAGGCAGTGTTCAGTGTTCATGGGGTAGTTGTTTGCATGCCTAGCACCATTCCTACCATCTTCCTACCATCCATTAAGTTAAAAATATCCAATTATTTAATCTGACAGAGCATAACATCTGTCCCACTTATTTGCTTCTTCTATCCAGATTAAGACAGACTGTAGTCCAGCTCCACTCCCAATCCCAAATCTGACTTTTAGACATTCAATTATGTATGTATTTTAGAGGCTCTAACACAATAATTAATGTCAATTCAATATCTGTCTATCTTTATTTTCATATTCTTTAGTTTTTTTTTTCCAAAGTTCTTTTTTTTTTTACCTGGCTGTCGACGGTGTATTTTCTGACACCTCTTCCCCTATCCACAGAGTTGGTCTGAAACAAACAAACTGAATAATTTACCACCTAGGTTTCTGGCTGGCTCCTTTCAGCCTGATGATGATGGCAGCAAAATTGGCTATGCTTTTTGGCCATAGTCATCCCCCTTCCCTTACTACCTGTCATATAATGTGCTAATTGTGGAGACTGACTGACTGGCTGACTCAGCTGCTCTCTTGAGACTTTGAGGCCCATGACAGGCTAGCCACAGTTGCCTTGTCAATAGATCTAATTGCTCTGAGAGAGGGGCCAGAGCGCAGGCTTTGGAGCATCAGGCGTTTGGTAAAGAGAAACCATGGCGCCATGACTGGGTCAGTAATCAAAGAGATGCAGAGAAAGGATGGGGTAAGTGTAGTGCAGGGTGAATGAAGGAACTGTCAGTCAAATACACCTTGAATGATGTATAATGACTAAGCTATTCCAGTCTGTCAGTATGCCAGCAACTATCTGCCAGAGTGCTACTCAAAAGAAGAAAGCGAGAAGAGAGGAAAGTGAGAAGAGAGGAAAGTGAGAAGAGAGACAGGTGGTGCAGTCGAGCAGGAGCCAAGCAAGTATGGCAGATCAAGTATGGCAGGTCAAAGAGGAGAAAGGAGAAATGAAACACTAACAGATCATTAAAATCATACAAATAAAACAGACGAAGCAGAGCGAAAACTGAACAGAGCAAACAGCCCAGACAAGACGGCTATCCTCTCTCCACTCTGCAGTCAGTTTTCCAGATCTATCAGATTGTTAGGCCCTTATCTATCATGGAGATCAGCCTGTCCGGCCCCAGGCCCGAGGCCCCGGGAGGTTAGGCTACATCAATACCTAGGCAGCCTTTGTTCTTGTTCTGACTCCCTGCTTCACTGCTCTGGCTAACAGGCCACTGGCTACAGGCCTTCAGCACAACAAAACACCACCCTCTCCACAGTCAATAAAGACTGTGACACAGACGACTCTGTTCTCAGCAAAGGAGAGGAGATTGTCCTCCTTTTTATGTGAGTACACAAGTGCATAATCATCAGGGTGGTTATTACAGAAAACACATTAAACACCGTCATTCCATTCTTTGACACAGCTTTTGTTTTTATGAGCAGGCTGGAAATTGTGTTTTATAAATGCAAGTGCATTGCAAGCATTTTTTTAAGTAATAAACATGATATAGGCTTGAATCCTGTAGTTGAAATATAGGTCCTTTGAATAAATCTTGGTGCCATGGACTTGAGGTGAGCACCAACTTCTAATCTGTCTCCAGCTGTAGAAGATTCCGAGACACCCACTCATGTTCATTGTAATCAGCAAATGTATTCGCTCACGCTATCGTGAACAGCAGTGTCATTTGTGTATGTTATACTGTTCTATAATTTGAGTAAGGGGCAGCATGTAGGTATTCAATAGAGGAAGCCGTGGATCATTGAGGAACTCCAAATGTGATGATGCCTCAATTATATTTGCAAATAATAATAATAAATGTACTGTATCGTTGATACTATAAACAACAGACAAAGGCTTCTTTCTTAAGTACAATGTATAGCAGAATGCCTCCATAAAAGTGTATGGCTATGTAGTGAGGCTATGACAAATTAATTACTCATTTATTTAATGTACCAGGTATAACCCTACCAGTTCAAATGATGAAACAATTACATTTCAGTCTAGCAATTAATCCATTAATATAATTATATAACACACATATTGTTGTTTCCTCTGGCATTCTGATTCTAAAATAGTCCAAGAATCTATAATCAGAACCACACTGTCAATAGGACGTGATAACTCTGGTGGTCAAAACATTCAGTACATTCTTCCCTATCTTAACATTTCTATACGAAGCTGTATTGGTATAAGGTACCACATTGTGACGCATGGATCACTGAATACACGCATCCTTCTCCATTCTTGTCTGACAGTTTCTTTGTTTCTTCCAGGCCATTAAAAAAAAAATCAGATATTTCTATCAGGTCTTACCATACATTCAGACTCCTCTCTTGAGTGCATCGCAAGTAAGTTTGCGCTTGTTCTCTCTTTGAAATTGCATTGACGTCCTGTCTATTAAGAGCCACTAATGAGCGTTGTAAAAGCAGAGGTCAGAGTGGCTGACGAGCCGGACACTAAAATGAGTAGATATGACTGTAACTGCTAGGGTCAGTCTGGCTCCTGACATGCACACTAACATACACTTACATTATCAAACAGACAGAGTGTTGTGTCTCTGCTTGACTCATGGGGATGACCACTAGCTCCCCACACTGGAGCCTGGCCACAGCTCTGGCCATTGAAAGCTCCCCCACTGGAAACCTGAGCTAGCCAGTCCACCAACTGCTTCAGAACATCAATAATTAATTAGGGAACAGCTATTGGCCCCTAGGGTCAGAGAGCAAGCAGGGAGAGAGAGGGAGAGACAGGGAAAGAGAGAGAAGGTAGTAGTAGAGTAGGTCAGGAGTGGAGGGTGTTTGTTTAATAAGTAACACAGCAAAGGCTGTGTTTTTCTCGCTTTCATTTGAAAGTGCAGATAAAGCCCCAGCAGACTGTCACCGCCTCTTTTTGCACAGTCTGTTCAAAGTATTTATCCCACCTTGCTGCTCTCTATGAAATATATGACGGCAGACTTTTGGGGGACGGTGGTGTTACACATCACATCTCTCAGTCTGGAACAATGACATGCTGTCTAAACCAACACACAGGGGCAGTATTATGTCAAGTTAATGTCGTGCACTGTAAAGAAGTAAAGGTGGGGTGTCCATATATTTGCAGTTTTGTGTTATTTCCATAAACGGGACTGTTTTATTTGTGTCTCCGTGGACTTTTTTCGTCCAGGTTACATGTGAATATACTTTATATAAGGTGTGCATTTTACACAGCACTATGAAGTAAATACTTTTCATTACAAAAACTTCCCTCTGAAGTAATATCCCCTGCTCGATTTTGTTGTTGATTTTTTTCCAATACACATTTTTCAGAAATACAGTCTAAAAGATTATGTATCCAGGTTTCCAGTTATCCACTACCCAGCTTTATTTGCCAGCAAATGAAATAAGATAACATTTTATTTCAAAATGATGTTTAATCCATCTAAACTCTCATCCTGTCTCCATAAACCCTCGTACATATAATTTGCCGGTCTTTCAACGTCGTGCTTCTTTTGTCAGTCTGTTTCAAATTAGATAAACAGCTTTTAAGCCAATGTTTGTCAGTATTCAGGGGGAACATTTTCACCATTTCATCTTGTTTTGAACTTCATATAGAACCTTTTTGAATGATCCTCCTGTTTATACAGCAGAATCAACTCTCAAAGCAACAACATAGAATTATCTCTTGATGCAGAGACGTCTAAAGCAGAAGTGTCTGAAACAGCCACCAGCAGTTGATACTACTGGTTTGTATATAAGGCTACGACATAATTAGGCTAATTCTCACTGGATTTATACTGTCAGTAAACATTTCCGTCAGGATGCTCTCAATCTTTAGTCTCGGGTCTCATTAAATACCACACGATGAACTAATTTATGGTCTCATTTAGAAACAAATACATGCGATTACTAGAGAGTGAGTTGGGACCCACACAAGTGTCACAGGAGATTATTTTTTATTTATTCTTTGGGGGGTGGTGGGGGGGTTTCCAGAGTTATGTGAATATTTTTTAAATTACTCACACATCATGAAGATAACTCACTTATTAAACATGCCTCTTGGGAATATCTGATTTATAGACAATAGTAGATGTTACTAAAAATGGCAGTAAAATAATCAAAAACATTATACTATGCACTAGTCTTGCTGGTCTTTGAAACGGGGCAAGCTATTTTCAGGCCCAGTTATTTGTTCACAAGTTATGCCTTCCACTCTGAAATAGAGTGTCCTGGTACCGTCCATTAGGTGCCTGGTTACAGGTGTAGGTGTATGTTTCAACATGTTGTTTTTGTATTGTTTAAAGACAACATTTAGGTGCATTTACTGCCATTGTCTAACACATTATTTGCTACCAGAATGAAAACGATCTCCATCAAGTTTTGCTTCAGGTTTTGCGTCAATGCAGTCTCTTTAGGTGGAGTTTATTTTTCTGTCTGTTAAGTCTTATTTTAACTTTACTACACAGGCCCAACAAATACATAATTTTGTGGATTAAACTACATATTTAGAGAGCACCAGTGCAGATGCATGTGTAAAACTGTGGAAAGTATTTGAGAGAAGAGCCTGTATTAGGGGTGTAAAAAAAAACACCTGGTGTGTGAACGTGCTTGTGGATAAAGACAGGAGAACCTCCTGTGCTCCAGATGTGGACTCTGACATGTCTATTAGCCGTTTTTGTCTCAACTCAACCTCATCCCTGAGATGGGACACAGACAGAGGACTGATTCTTTACTTCTTTTTTTTTCCTTATTCTCCTCGCCTGCTTATTCAAGCCTGCAACAGCCTCACCTGTTTTGGAGTGTCTTGCTCTCTCTATCTCCCTCACTCCCTTTTGCATTGCACTTCACAGTGCAATAGCTTTTTCAAACACTGATATGCACCTGCATATTTGTGAAAAAAAAAATGTATATAACAATATTATATAATATAATATTTTTTTTAAAATTTTATTTCATATATATTATTCCCCTCTCAATGGCTTCACTTGGATTAATTATTACTCTCATCATTAATTCATCCATTGATAGTATATGAGTATATAAGTAGTTTATCCCTTAATGTGAGGGATAATGTTTAAATAATAATAATAATTTAAAAAATCAAATTATCAGTATAGTTAACAATAACATCAAGATAAACTTTATTGACCCATGGGGAACATTGTCCTGGACAACAGTGCAGCTACAGGCGACGTTCAATTGAAAAACAATGTCAAACACACAATCATAGAGAATTATATCATTGTGCATGAGCAGCAGCAATTGAGTTATTGAATTCACTTTCCTTAGTGCAATAGTATATTTATAATTAATAAAAACATTCATAATAAAGCCAGGCATTGTGAATAGTGAATTTCTCTGTGAGATGAATAAAGTATCTATCTATCTATCTATCTATCTATCTATCTATCTATCTATCTATCTATCTATCTATCTATCTATCTATCTATCTATCTATCTATCTATCTATCTCAATAAACAGAATAATAACAGAATACAGAGTAAAACATAATAATAATAATGCTTGATTATGAATCAATTGCAAAGTGTATTCCTGTTCTTTCATTGTTCCTATTTGTCTACTTGTCCAGTCATTCATCAATGCCCAGCTGTATTTTGAGCCTGAAATAACTTCAGTTGACATTTATTGATATCAGCTGCCAAATATCATATCAGAAAAACACATTATGATATGATTGATTATGAAATGATTTGTCATGATTGACTTTGTAAACAGCTCATTAGTAATGTCCGATTCACTTCCCTCCTTTGACGACACAGTTATGTCTCACTCATTGATATCCTTCCCTGTTCTGTGTCTGTGTCATATCTAATCATGTGGTCACACACTTTTACACTTGTTTGGCTATAATGATATTGGACACTAATACAAAATATTGGCATTTGCTAGTTTCCAAATATCAATGTTGGGATTAGAAATACCATCATATAACCATTTATGTGTGTGTGTTTTTCTCTCTCAGCGATGTCCCCAGGAAGCCCAGGCCCAATCACACGTCACGAATCCTCAGACAGCCTTGCATCAGACCACAGCGGCCAGGAGGATGAGGAGTGGCTCTCTCAGGTGAGACCTCCTCTTAAACGGATAATCATTTCAATTAAACCTCAATGGTTGCTGCTTTTATGCCCATATATTTATGATTTCCTAGTTATTTGATGTATACTATACTAGCTGGCCAACTTCCATTCTCCTCCTCCCTCTCTGCCTGACATCATGAGCACCTTTGCTGTCAATGGAATGCTAGTAGTTTGGTTTTAACATTTGGAAACGGTGACAGTAACCTATATTTGCTTCTGCACTGGCTCTTCTTATCAGTTGACACATCAGTTGAAAAACCCACTAACGGCCACTAAAATTGTGACTTGCAATGGTAATAGGTACAGCTGACATTCAATTCCAGGTCAAATTATTCTGCAGTAGTCGCAGGTTTTATCAGCTTTGGTTCCGGTTAGTATAAATGGTAACATAACACTTGGATGACCACAGTAGTTTTGCCATCTCCTACTTTATTTTGTCTTTTTAAAGAGCAATATTGGGAGCACACAGTTCAAGCAACAGCGAAAGAGAGTAAAGTGAGAACTCTAAATTGTAACCACTGTGATACTGTCAGTGTTCTCCATGGTGCTTTCTCCTGTTCCCCTGCTGTGCAACACAACGTTGCACAGCATGTGACGTAGAACATTACTCACAGATGGAAAAACACAGAATGCAACCTTCAATGAGTCAATCACCTTTTTAGTGGGTTTAACCATGTTTAAAAAAAAAAAAAAAAAAGTGTATACCCACTAATGTTGGAGTAAAAGGTTTTCTTTCGGTTTCAGCTTGACATCATTATAGTTAAAGTAATTCCTGCTCTTGTTTCCACATTTGTTTTTGCTTTTTAGTAGAATTTTGTGAAACAAAACAAGCAAAAAAAAACAATGTCATATAATGAACATTTTCAGCTGTGGTAGTAGTTTTGGAATTTGAAAGCAAAATGTTGTGATATGGATGTTCTCTTGCTCTATCTTATATTAACACAGGTCGTACTGCTTATTGCATGTCTTCTCTCTAATCACATGTCCTATGTTACTTTGAGAAGATCAGTACTTGGTCAGTGTTCAACACATATTAGAAAATCCAGCACACGCAGCCTTTCAGCTTGGTAACCTCTAATAGCACTCATCCTTGGTGCAGACAGGTAACCTACAGTACTACGTTTTTCACCATCAATAATTCCACCGCATTCATAATTGAATGGTTAAAATTCACCCCACTTAGCTTGCTGAGGCTGTGGTTCATCTCTTACATGATAGGTTGCCAGGAGCAAAATTGTCCATTGCACTAAATGGGTGACTTCCATGTGAAACGGTGGTTGTGATGCAGTTGCCAGTGCTTGGTGTTTGCAATAGTAAAGCTCTTCATAGTGTAGCATATATCTATGCCAGAAATACCTTCCGAACGTATACTGTAAATATTAATGAATTTAGGATAAAAGGATCCACCCAATGTCAAACAGAGGTTTCTGGATCAGGTACACATTGAGCTTTTTCTTTATTCTAGTTCCTTCATCGCCTCACACTAATATTATTGCTTGAGACCACATATTACAACTCCAGCGAGTGTCACATTTGTGCATATTTGCATCGACTTGGCCAGCATTAGGTTTAGTGTTCCATGAGGTTTCGTATTATCTTGAGGTGAGGTTAAGTCTATGTATACAATTTATTTATTATAGTGATTTTTCAAAGAACATTTTACATTTTCCTAAACAGTAAGACAATCCACCTCACTTTTGCAAGGGTCACAATCTCTTTTCCACACCTGAAGAACAGTGAGGAGGCTGAGTAACTCATCTGAACACCCACTTCTAATATGACATGAGGCTCATGGGTGTAGGGTTCACCATAAGCACTCATAGAAGATCTAAATTGCAGGTACAGGAAACGCGAAGAGGCAAGTAAATCAAATTATATTCTCAAGTCATTAAATGATCTGATAACCTCCTCCTTATAGATATTGCTCCACTGAGGCAATAAAAACAGACTCATATGGTATTTACAGTGCCACTTTGCCTTTTTTGCTAAACAATTTTAATTTGGGAAAAGGAGAGACTGAGCCTGTATTTGGTCGAATACTGAGGTGGTTACACTAATCAGTTATTGCATAGATCTTCTCTTTATAGCTATAATATGGCATTTGTACTATATATGATGGATCCTTGCTGTACGTATTGTAGCTAATTGCAGTGAAACCTTTAAAGAATTGTCTACTGTCATGACTAACTTTTTGACAAGATAGGTGCATACTTTCATAGTGCAACTTGACTGGTTGGCAGAGACGTACAACTACAAAGCAGTGATTGTAGTAAATATGATACATCTTGTTGCAAATGTCTGTCAGTGTAACAGCAAATTTCCCTAAATAAGGATCAGTATGTTAAGAAATGAGCTCACACTTTGATATTGACACGTTTGATGTTTTTTTTGAGGCAGCAAACAACTGTTTTGGTGATCAGTCCAGCTCAGTACTCACAGAGGGTAACATAATCTCGGCTGTGAAAGCAAATCTGAGGCAACATGTGACTGGCTCTTCCTTGATGAGATGGGAATTGAGAGGCAGATTTGGGGTTGTCACACTGGACTGTAACATCTGGACCTTCCATCCTGCAGCAGCAAAGACGCATCCTGGCAGCTGTTAAACTGCGGCCGGGTGGGACATTAATGGTGTTAACAAGCAAAAAAAACAAAACACACACACACATATTCTTGTACAGCATTCTTATTGAAAACACTCATAGACATAATGCATTCCCTAGCCTCACCTAAACCCAGTTCTAATCCTAACCAAAAAAAAACGCAACTCAAAATTCTCTTTAAAGTTTAGGGAACAGCCAAACTGGACCTGTGCAGAGATGCATTACTTTTTTAAAATCACGGAGAGCCTACAGCCATCAAAAAAAGTGGTGTGTGTCAACTCCTTTGACAAAATAAATGAAAACGGTTGAACATGAGTGTCAACCCTCACTCCTGAGTGAGATGTTGCCACCTGGCAGCCAGAGTGGACTGAGACTGTGAACTGAGAGCTGGGGTGAGGTGAGAGACAAACGTGTGCAGGGTAAAGATAATGAAATGTGAACAGAGAGACATCCAGAGACGTGTTAAGTGCTGCAGGGAGTTGAAAAGTCAGAGTTAGCGTGGGAGTGCAATGAAAAGTCTGAGTCCAAGGCAGGGGATGATTGGCCAGCAAATTCAAGTCAGAGTGGAGATGAAGAACAGAGGAGGCAGTTACAGTCCAATGTTTATGTCACCTACTCCATAGCCCTCTCCTCTACTACTTTTAGTCAACATTAGTGCCACTCAGCTCAAGCACCCACAGAGTGCCTGCCATGCCAGCACTATCTTATTTCCCCAGTAGACCTCACCTCATCTTTGCTTCCATACTGTTGCTAGTGTCACACTTGTATTAAACCTCCGGGAAGGCTTCCCATCATTCCAACAGCACTCCCAACGCACACAAGACCATCACAAGATATAACATCATTGTCAGACTGTGAGTGGTGCAGGAGCAGATGAAGCTTTTAGCTGGAGGACATGTAACTGAGTTCATCTTAGTACTGAATAGGGTGTAGCCACCACAGTTTTGCCATGTTTTACATGCATTTGGTTGGTTGGTCTTTTGACGTTAACAATATCTAGAATATGATTGCTGATAATGTTGGCTATCCTTGATTTTTCCACATCATGTCACTACAAGTTCTTATAATATACATTGTGTGTGAGGTATAGACGGTATATTTGCATATGCACAGCAGCCATTTTTACATTGCACAGCAGTAAAAACACAGGTGTTACTGATCACATTATTGATGGCTCTATTCAGTTCACATAGAGTAGGACAGTGAGACATTGAACCAGCATACACCCCGACACTTAGGAAGCTAAATGGAACTTGGTCATGATTCATTTGATAAGTTACACCTGCAATTTTCAAAATGGCTGTTGCGTAATGGTCCCATTCCATAAAAGAGATCAGCGCTTCTACACTTCCCTTGGGCTCTGTTTACAGACTTTGCTTAATTTGGCCCATCACAGGAGACTTTGACCAATCACAGAGGGAATGGATGGTCCTAATGGCTGTTTTTCATACACAGCATGTCCCTTCAATGGACAGATCACTTTTCCAGCATCAGCAACAACTGCCTATGCTGCAAAGAACCTAAATAAGAAAATAATATCAAAGAGTTTAATGAGAAATGCAGTTAAACAAAATTGTCAACATTGGAAGACATTTTTAAAGAGTGTTCATGTCCATCATGTCCATGACTATTTTTCTTCCAATCTTTAAATAGCACTATTTAAGGTTTTTGCATGTTCACTTTGCTTACCAACATATACCTTTTATATTCTCAGGTTGAGATTGTGACCCACACCGGGCCACACCGGCGGCTGTGGATGGGCCCACAGTTTCAGTTTAAGACTATTCATCCTTCGGGACAGACAACGGTCATCTCCTCATCTTCCTCAGTGCTTCAGTCCCAGGGACCCACTGATGTCCCACAACCTCTGCTGGACTTTGACACAGATGATTTAGACCTGCACAGCCTCAGGTACTTGTAACTATGCAACCGGAAGTAAGAGTCTGTGCTTTGAATGGCTACGTTTTGATATAGAGTGATTTAAATTGATAACACGCAGTGCTCTCAATCTTAAACATGTTCTTTAACATCCTATTTTTTTCTTGTTTTTTTCTGTCCTTACAAGATAAAACAAAGCCTACAGGTTGTCTGGTTAGCAGCTTGTTCAGACCCACACAGTTACATGACATCGTAACGGATGTCTCAATTATAACAAGAGCAGAAGAATTCAGGTGAACTAGTAGTAGTATGAAAAAGTGACAATATTCTTTATGAGGAGGTTATTGTGGGTGGCTGGTAAACCACTCTGCAGCCACATTTGTAGTATAATTTTAACCCCAGACACCTTCATTTTCCTAAACATAACCATGTTTACTTCCCTGAATTTAAATACGATATATTTACATACAGTATCCTGTATGTCTACTATTGCAACAATAACGATGAAGGTTGTGTTACACCAACCTTTACTGTTTACTCTACCGTTATTAGTATTTTTGTCATAGTTTACATACATGTTTGTGTGTACAGGATCCAGCCGGTTCGTTCAGAGCCAGTCAGCATGCCTGGATCATCAGGGCTGGTAGCTGATCGCAGAGTACACTCTAACATCATGGATGCAGGATCAGGTAGGAAACTTTAACAATTTATTCTACAAGCTTCCACTTTGCTCTGAAATCCAAGTTTGATTCTTTTATATCATCTTTTATATCGTTTCTGAACAGTTCATTCTTCTCCACTTTACTTTAAAAAAAAAAAAAAAAAAAACATCTTAAGTTGAATGACGTTTTATTTTATTATGGTTTATCCCATATCTCATATCAGTCTGAGCTGAATTGTTTGTGGTGGCGTCTATGTGATCAGCATTTGTTTGATATTGTCAAGTCTCAGACACGTTAATATCCATCAACATGTTAATCAAATATCATGCACAATAACGTAATAAGTCAGTTATTGATGTGGATACAGATATTTCCCCTGCTGAGAGGCTGGTGTGCAACTCCCATGTAGTTGTATGGCTTTGTTTGTCATTGTATATTATTCAAAAATGAAAAATATTTTTGACTCCATTGGTAAAATATGAATCTATTTACTATAAATAGGTTCATATTAATATATCCACATGCATGCTGTTTTTTACTACCATAGGATACAGTTTAGAGTGTGGCTTTTTTTTTTTTACAAAAACAGCCCCTAAATCTGCTATCAGTTTTGCTGTCTTTCAGCAAGCATTTGGTTTAATTAATTAATTAATTTCATTCCCCTCCCGATGTCACCTCATGAACATGTTTGGTGAAGGGGGCAGCCTGAACTCATAAGCAGGCAGAACTGCCTGTGGAGATCTGGCTCCTTATTGGACACAGTATCGTGGGATACCAGATATGTTTCTCCTAGATTTACTATCAGGGCCCAAAGACTGAGAGACTTGTGTCACCGAGGAAACACTCTTCATCGGTGTTAGTAAATGTAAATGTAAATGTAAATGTACTTTATTTATACAGCCCTTTACAACAATCCTTTCGGTGATCCAAAGTGCTTTACAAGAAATAAATAAATAAAGAGGAAACACATAAAAGTAATTAAAAACAATAAAAACAATAAAATAGTGCAAAATAAAATAAGATAGAATCAGATAAAAGATAAGAAGACAAAAGATAAAAAGTGTCACCATACTACTCGGTATTAAAAGCCATCCTAAATAAATAGGTTTTTAGCCTTGATTTGAAGAGGCCCAGGTCAGAGATAAGACGCATCTCAACAGGGAGTTTATTCCAGAGCCTGGGAGCAGCAACAGCAAAGGCTCGATCACCCCAGTGTTTATATTTTGACCTGGGCACTTCCAGCAACATTTGGTTGTTTGACCTCAGAGCTCTACCCGGATCACGAACAGTTAAAAGCTCAGATAAATAAGATGGGGCAAGATCATGAAGAGCTTTAAAGGCAAACATTAAAAGTTTAAAATCGATTCTAAAAGAGACTGGAAGCCAATGGAGAGAGTGTAGAACAGGGGTGATGTGCTCTCTTCTATTAGTGTTGGTTAAAAGACGGGCAGCAGCGTTTTGAACAAGTTGAAGGCGACTGAGAGAAGTCTGGGAAATGCCAATATACAGTGCATTGCAGTAGTCTAATCTGGAACTGATTAGCGCATGTATGGCTTTCTCAAGGTCGTGACGGCTTAAAAACGCTTTAACTTTGGCCAGCAGACGCAACTGGAAAAAACTAGTCCTGACAACGTTACTAATTTGTTTATCAAACCTCAGATGACTGTCAAAGGTCACTCCCAGATTCCTGATGTTCGGACTGAGTTTTGAGGACAAGGAGCCAAAGCCATCCATCACAGTATCCCCGAACACAATACATTCCGTTTTCTCGTTGTTTAAATTAAGAAAGTTTTGGGCCAACCACTGCTTAATGTCAGCAAGACAGCTAGACAAGGAGGATTGTGCGCTGTTGCTGTTAGGCTTCACTGGCAGGTAGATTTGTAGATCATCTGCATAGCAATGAAAAGATAGGTTGTGCCTGGCTATAATTGACCCAAGTGGCAACATATATAATGAAAATAGTATGGGGCCAAGAATAGAACCTTGTGGGACTCCACAGGAGAGAGGAGCACTGGAAGAAGACAGATCACCAACCATAACAGAGAAGGTCCTGCAGGACAGGTACGATGTGAACCACCTTAGTGCAGTGCCATGGATGCCAACGTAATTATTTAAACGTGACAGGAGGACTGAGTGGTCCACCGTGTCAAAGGCTGCTGTGAGATCAAGTAGCACTAAGACAACAGGGCTCTTGGCATCCACAGACAGCGCAATATCATTGTGCACTTTTAACAGTGCAGACTCAGTACTGTGACGAGACCTAAAACCAGATTGAAATTTCTCCAGAATAGCGTTGTCTTCCAAAAAGGACTGTAATTGTATAAAAACAACTTTTTCTAAAACCTTGGAGAGAAAGGGCAAATGGGAAACAGGTCTAAAATTAGATAAAACTGAGGGGTCAAGATTAGTGGTCAGAATAAAGAGCTATAAAACTAAAGGATGTCACGATCAGCAGCTTTAATATTCAGCTTTCTTTTAAGTACTTCATAGAGAAATATTATTCATGTAGCAGTAGAAAATAAAGTTTGTTTAACGTTGTCCACATACTAAGTACTAGGGCCTTAGTTTAGAGGGATAAACTTTTTTCTTGCATTTTTTTATACAAGAGGATCATTATCACTCAGGTCGCAGGTGTCCGTCACAACATGTCCATGTGTTTTCTTATCAGCAGTGCAACTGCACACTGGCTCACATCGGCAGAACACTTCCCCACACCGTCTGTTTAAAAGTACTTCCCTTAGCTTGCAGGATTAGGTACATTTTGACCTGATTTTACCTTGATTTAGTAAAGGTTTTGTCAGTGGTTTTGTTTTAATTTCACATGATAGTTAATATTTTGTTTTGGTCTTTTTGCCATGACAAATATGAGCCTGTCAACATACAGTTATAGTGGCATATTTTTTACAGACTCTGTAGAGGGTATTTTGTGTGTGTTATCTTGATCCAAGCCGTTTGCATTTTAGTTCGTTAAGGTGTTGTTGGTCTTTGTTGACATTACACATTCAGTACAGTGTAAAATTTTAACAAAGAAAATAATATTTTTGAATGATTGTCCGAGAAAGTTGGGAATAACATCACTCATGCTACGCTCACGTCTTTTTTTAAAACTTTTTTTTAAATTAAATAATTCATTGCAATAGTCGCTAACTTAATCCAATCACACAGATGAGTGGATTCCCCCTTAAAATCCGTTTTTTGGCACTCCTAGTGCCGTTCCATGTCTCTCATCAAGTGTTTGTATAATGCAGGTGAGGGTTTTGACACTTTCCGCGTGACATTATATCCGTTTGTCTTTTTCCTGATGAAAGAGATAAAGCAGTGTTGGTGGCGTCTGTGTCATTATCTGCTGCGTCTTGTGACACAAGTCACTCATCTAATCTGCGCTCACGCTGACAGAGTGACACTCCCACTGTTTTCACTCAGGTGTCAGGAAATATTTGCTGCTTGTGTCAAAAAAGGTGCGTCACAAATACTTGTATGTGTTGATAGTGTCTTTTCCTTGTTCACCATTGTCCTTTTGTCCCCAAACACATTCCACTTGGCACCTAACACATTTATAAACAGATGAATGTAGATAAGGTTTGACCTCGATTTGTTTGCCACACTTATTTTTATTTTTAATTTCAATTAATTGAATGAATCCACATATTTACAGATTGCAGGTGACATCCTAGGTATATACAGTTTAAATAAGTAATCAATATAAGCCTCACCAAATTTATCCAGTGCATTTATAATTTATTTATTCATAACTAATTATTTTAAATTAAAATGTATTCATTCTTAATTTAAAGTTTGTCTTTTCCATACCAATTTGGTGTTAGACCACTGGTTAATGGAGTTTAGAGTATGTCCCATGAATAGCCCAATACCTTCTACTCATAGTCAGCAAAATAAATGAATTTATGATGCATTAATAACCCTAAATTAAACAACATTATTCATGGAATTTCATTTATTAATTTGTTTAATTTATTTACTACCTTTAAGTGATGAATAATACATGACATCAAATTTGTGTGTAAAAAAATCAGTCATAGTTTCCCAATAATGTTAGATTTCCATGGCACCTTCATAACTCCATAGTTCATCACAAACCAACCATCACATCCACCAAAACATTTTCTTCCCTTTCCCTTTAATTCATGAGACGGTAAACATTTCCACGCACACATTCATTCTTTAAAGAATGCATTGTCTGTGAAAATCATCTTTGGAACGCGTTCGGTGTTTTTAATCTTTTAATACCCTTTGTTAGTTTTGACATTAGTGACAGATTTATCTGGGCCCCTGCTTTAAATGTGCCATTTCTTTAGAAAAGCTCAGTCTGGTTATAAAGTTGTCAAACACTGTGAATGATAAAGACATGTTTGCTTTCAGTCTCACCTGTTACACTATTACACCCCCTGTGGCTGAGCATTTGCCCTTTGCTTTCTCCCTCCTGCACCTCCGTCTGTCCTCCACGGTCAGCCAAGTATCATGTATTTGTGGTTCGTCTCCTCCCAGCCTGTGTCCTCTGTGTGTTCAGTCTCTTCACTCACTGCTTCAGAGCAGAGATTGAGACAGAAGGACAGAGCCTGGTCCAGGGATGAAGGTGATGCTTATCAGTTTGTGTGTGGGTGCTCACAAGCGCAAAGGGAGGGTTCAGTGTTGTGTCCTGCCACTGCCATGGCGCCGCCTCTTATCACACACATCACCTTTGTCTCACCCTCTGAAGAAAAAGCCTTTATGTCACAGAACTTACCAGTATGACTTCTTGTTTTTTTTTTTTTTTAAATGATGAATGTGACAAAGTGGCACTCAATTAACACATTTACTTTGCGTGCATCTGCAGCTTTGTTTATAGGAATATGAGCGCTGATACTTGAACGTGTTCTGAATGGATTTTCTGAACATGATCTCACTGAAGTTAGGTTTGAAAGAAGGATGGCAGTAACACATTTGAGTTTACAGTTGGTAGACACATTTAATATCTTAAAATTAATGTAGTCATGTCATTTTAGGTGTGCTCAGATAATGCATCAGAAATGTTGCTGATATTGTCAAAATTGTGCACTGGCATGTATGCAAATCTCTGCAGTTGCCACATCCTTAAAGTATTTTAGTTTTGTTCAGATAAAAACTAACTCTTGTGCTTCACTACCAAAAAAAACCACTAGTTATGTGGTACTATAAAACAGGACTTGCTGTGCTGTACTGCCACTGACATTGATGATCTGTTGTGCTGAAAATCCCTCTAGCTTTTTCCCTAAACAGTAGTACTTGATTTGTTCCGTTATTTGTCTCATCTTGAAGCTGCTGTTACAGTCTTTATAATCTCACAGTTGTGTCAAGAACTTGACATGTCTTTACATTTAATAAACTCTGGCTGTACTTTGTAAAATCACAGTGCAGTTCAGAGAGAGTGGGCACTTCTGTTGGCTGTTTGCATATACTCTGTAACACAAATCAACAACTCCCTACACTTCAAAGAAAAAATAAAAATAGGGAAAGATTCAAAAAGATGTCAGAAAATTATTAAAAGTCAGCCATCCACAAACTTTCCTTATGATCCTGTCTTCTGCAGCTATAATATAAGTTGCTAATACTGTTTTTCAAATTTATTGGGAAAATATCAATCATAAGTGATAACAGTGATGCCAAGCTTCCACTTCCGGACAGGGTCAGTAATACACGGCAGTTATAATATCTCGTATAAGTTGATATTTTTATCAAAGTTCAGGTGTCACGTGTCATGATTCATGCTCATTTATTGCACAAGAAGGGAATCAGGTCATGTCTAAGTAACGAGTTTGATGTTTCTTATGTGTGAGATGCAGATCTACTTCCCACTGTAGACAAACCTCTGTAGTTGTACCATCTATATATAGTGTATTTATATTGTGCCATGAAAGCCTAAGACAGGCATATGTTTTCCAGCCATTTTTATGAGAATAAAAGTGTCCTCGGGCCCAGCAAGGCCATAAAGCTGCAGTTCTCTCTAATGTGACTCACTTACAGTCAGCCAGTCTCCCCACTGTCTGCTTCCATCTTATCTCAGCCCATACACTCTGCTTATCTCTGCCTTCCCTGAGGTGATGGGACACCGTCTGCATGACACACATACACACAAACACACACACACACACACACTTGTACTTTCTTGACTCAGCATAATTGACTGTATAAGGGGACCAACTCCAACATTGCTGTCTCATTTTCCACCATCTCCAATACGCAGGATCAATATGAAGCCGTTATCAATACCCCCGTGCTTTTCAGTGTTGTATGTTCAGTAAATCAGTAAGTGTGTGTGTATGTGTGTGTGTGTGTGTGTTTGTGTGTAGCAGCAACGTCAATCCCAGCTAGACTACACAGTAGCATGTGATGGCCCAGGAGGTCATATCAAGAAAGAAAGAAAAGGAGACAGACCTGAAAGAGAGATAACACCTGAGCACTGAAAGAAACAATCTTACCTGTGTGCATGTGTGTGTGCTCACTGATAACCTCCCTGTCCCCCTCCACACTAACTGCAGTTGTGTTTTGACTCTGTAAAGAAAGCCACCCTGCTCCCAAACAGGAAATAACAATCTCTGTAGTGTCAGCCGGTTTGTTGTTGTCATCTTCACTCTGTGTGTGTGTGTGTGTGCACGCGTGTTCGTCCCTGTTTTTGTTGCCACATCTTTGCCTCGCTGTTTGTCTCCATCCATATGCGTGTGTGTGATATATCGTGATTTATCAGTGGCGGTGATTCACTGATAGCATGTTAGCTGGCGGCAGAGCAGAGCAGAGCAAAGCAGGCAGGACGACGAGGGAGCTGGTTTTGTCACAACACACTGAAAACACTGCAGAGCGACTTGCATCTATTATTCTGAACGATTCTCGGGGAGAGAGTGTTTGGCTGTTTTAAGAATCATTGACCATCTGAATTTTTAATTTGCCATGTTATTTTGAATCCTTTTTGTTGATCTGTGTGTATAAACATGTTTATTCCTACTGAAAGTTTGCACTTATAACATAATGTGTATCTATAAACAGCATCCTCTGAAGAAGGGAGTTAATCAGTGTGGGATCAGCAGCTATCATCCATTAGCCACATCCACTTCACATTATCACAGCTCAGTTACCTCCTCTGTCCCCAGTGTGAATGTGTGTGCGTTTCACTCTTTGTGCCGGTGTTCTGTAACAAACCTCCAGCACAGCAGCAGCAACTTCATCACATCTTTTGAACTATTCTGGAGGGAATTCTCATCCAAGTTCTTTTTAATAATATACATTTGTATTTGTATATTTTTTTTGTAGCCTTTAGTTTGACAGACTGGATGAATATAAAAGGGGAGAGAGGGGTAAACATGCAGGAAAGGGCCACAAGCTGTGTTAAAACCTCGACTGCAGCAGTCAGCCTCAGCCTGAGGGGGCGCCAGCTCTATAGGTAAGCTGTTTCATGCCTCTGTTCAAGGTCTTTTTTGGCCTTGATCCCAGTGTAAATGAAGTATTTGCTTAGGTCTGATCGAAGAAACGGCAACATTGGTTAAAGGAACAATTTAGAGAGGATCTATATTCACACAATAAATACAGTACATTTAAAATGTATAATCACCTAAAAAAAAAAGTGTTTTTTTGGCCTTGGCATACATTACATATGTATATTTTTTTAAGTGTATTTATTATTAATATTATTAGTATTTTTAATTCTGCAGGAGATGATCACCTACCATGGAGCCTGCCATATTATATTGCCATATTTGTACAGAATCCCAGAATGGACAATTCAAACACAGGATCTCGGGAGTGCCTTTCTTGTGAAGGCCACTGTAGTTTCTCATATACATGCAGACCATAATGCAAATGTACCGAGTTGGTTTTCGATATGTAACTTTACCCTGAGATGCCACTAAATCGTACAACCTGGTCCTTTCAATATGTGGTAAACAACTTGTTTTCTACATGCCTCTTGACACAAATACTGAAGATCTTGTTGCAGAATGAGGAGTGAGAGAATATGAGTCCTGATATTATTGTGGCATGATTCTCTACAGCGTTTCCCATCTTTGATTTTGTGACGAGCGTTACAGTAATTCCTGAAAACGGTGTTTCTGACAATGCATATTTCTGAACACGTATATCTTTAGTAAAAGGCCGGGAAAATTCTACAAATCTATTCGACGATCCATTAATTAATCTCTTGTGACCCAACATTCCAGTCTCTGGGAATGACTGCTCCAGACAAAAAAAAAGATATGCTCAGTTTGTTACTTGTAACTATAGAAACACTTCAGTCACAATAGTACAGTATAGTGTTGTGATAAAGTTGATCTTTGTCACGAGTTCAGGAACCAGCTTACAGAGAGTATGTTCTTGGAATTTGTGTCTTGTTAATTAGTGACAGCTGACACCAGTTCATAATTTTTAACTGGTGCTGACTGAAAATGAGAAGCTGCGAGCAGAATCTTTGCTAATAAGATTGAGAAGATTGAGGAGAAGTAAGAGTGTTGGTAGCGTCTGAATTGACTCTGTCCTTGTATGCTGCCAAACTCTGAACTGCACGACAGTCGCTGGCCGCACCCAGCTACATTCATTCTTTTCACATTCACAGGCTCAAATTTTCACTTCAACATGTACTGAAATGCTGACTAGAGTCTGTCTGTGGTAAATAAGACAACTGTTGGAAGGATTGAATTTTGATCAGAATCAGAACAAGGATCAGAATCCCCTGAGTGTGAGGTATGGATATAGACGTAGCCTCATGGCTAGCAGTTCAATGTCTGGACTGCAGAAATGTTTCTTTGCAGTAACGTGACCAGAGTGGCACCATCTGTTGTTCATAAATGTAGAAAAACCCACCGCCTCTGTTTCTTTCCACTCTCCGCTCTATTCCTGTCTGCCCAAACCATTGAAAAGCTGTCGATGGTCGTGATAACAATATCAAGGATCATTTTAGAGAATGTCTACTTCAGTTGAGTTGAGATGTGGAGACCGCAGTGGCCGAGAGCATATGATTCACATCATTTTCATTAGAACGCACAGTGAGCCCTGGTGCTTTGTGTGCGATAGGTGTTTTTCTACACACAGTGCTCTACGTTGTTCCTTCATTGGTTGTCTTTCTTGACTGGACTGTCCCCGGGCTGTGGTGTCCACTGAGAGCAGATGTTTTCTTGACACATTTGATTTGCAAAACAGGGAGGGTTCACCTTTTCCATGTGACATTCACTTCACATTTTAAAACCAACTCTTTTTTTCCCTGATAGTCTTAGGGGTAAGATCACATAAAGCCTATAGCCAGGGGCTAAAAGGGCTTGGTGTTCCTGCGGACATGGGTTGCTTGCACAAGCATTTGATCAAATGTAAATAATGACATGTTACATGTTAATTCATGCAGACATGAAGGGGGGGGACGCCTAATAAAGTAGAGGTTGTAAAGCCTGCCTCTTGCTCAATTTTCTTGCACCAAGTGTGACGTTGATGAGTCGTGTTATGCAACGCTGTTGCTTGAAACTTTAACTTTTATGCATGTTCATAAACTGCTGGAAAACAGCAAAAGAACAGCAACAACAGAAACTTAATTACACTTAAGGGATTTGTTACATGGTTCACATCAGAAACACATGTAACATGTTACATTATACACACCTATGCATCCTTTTTTATAAAGAGTGAATACATTATGAAATGAACTGTCACTGGCTCATGATGGTGTAAATGTGGGTTTTTAATTAAATTCAAAATAGAAAAGCACTCAAAAAAGCTGTACATGCGTCATGTATTGACAATTTTCCTAATTCCAGCCCATGATTGTAAACCATGGGGTGCCTACATTCTTAGAAATAAGGGTTCCAAAAGGGTCCTTCTACACGGGCTGAGGTTCTACCTGGAACCATTTGCTTCCCTTTCATTTTGGTAACACTAATGGTTCCAGTAAGAACCATCTAGAGAACCCATTAAAACCCCTTTCCTGAATAAATTATTTTAAAAGGGTTCTTGGAGGAACCCTCCTTTTTACAAAGGTTCCACCTGGAGCCAAAAAAGGGTTCTCCTATGAGGACAAGCCGTAGAACCTTATATGGCTCTACTTAGCAGTTTTATTTCTAAGAGTGTAGAAGCGTGAGTAAAAATGATCAACAATCTACAATACAACAGGTATTGTGAATATGGAGAGTGTAGTTTAAATCTTAAATACACTTCGGCCATTCTTAATGTGACTGTGTGTATGCATGAATGCACCTGTTGCCATCAGCAACACAGTGCCTCCTTGTTCCACTGACCCACCACCATCATCAGCACCACCCTGAGGCGAGAAGGGGCTTTCCCCTCATCTCACCCTTCTCACAGAGGCTCTGCAGAAGAAAGAAAGAAAGAAAGAAAGAGGAGGTTATGCGCGACTGGATAATAAAGATGAGGAGAGAGGCTTTGTACCTGCTCCCTCCCTAAGTCACACACAAACTCAAACACACTTAGCCTGCCATCTTTCCCTCCCTCTTCTCTCCTCCCCTTCATACCTGAGCAGCCATTAAAAAGACTGGGCACCTGTGCTGTGGTATTCTGTCCCTCGTTCTTTTTCTAATACACACATACCGCAGTAACCTATACCCCACAATTACCTCCTGCTCTCATAAAGAGCCCTTGTATTTTTGTGCTATAGTGGCCACACTGACAACAGTGATTGTGCTGGCCAGAAAGATGCCCGGCCATCTGATCTCTTCCTTAAAGACAAATACCCTCATTTCCCGTGACCCCCTCGCTTCACCCTCCCGTTCCTCCTCTCCTGATGTTATTTTCATCAATAGGCACCTTTGTCACCTTGCTGCCACTCGGCCCCTCCACCCATCCTGTGCGTTGCCTCAGGGTGTGTTTGGTGACCCGTTGGCTGGTGACAGGACATAACCGCAGATCTCCACACTCACCGTTTGGTCCTCTTTTTGTTTTCCGTTTTTTTTTCATCACCAGCAATCAGGCACAGGGAACCACTGAGCTGTTATCAGGAAGAAAAGTGATCTGCATTCAGATCTGAAAGGAACAGGAAGCAGTCTGAGGACGAGTGACACATTTAAACGTGGTTTTCCTGGAATGTTCCTGGAATATCTTTTAGTGGTCTGAGATACATATTCCAGACAGATCGATGTCTCTATGGGAGTCAGAGAAGAACAGAGTCTGGAGGCCTCGAAAGCCAAAAAACTGACATTGCTCTGGAACTCAGAGGAACATCAGAGAGTTTCCTGAATTTACTTTATTTGGAGACGTTTCTGTTGCTTACACACTGCTTTTCAAAAAATACCATAGTTCACCCATCTCTGCTTTTAAAATGACACTGTTAAGTGCATCTGTCTGGTGTGTTCTGCAATTATAAGATCTATATTTCACAATAAAACTTCCACTCATATCTTTCAATAAAAGTTTGATCCAAACTATTTGAAACCTGCGTGTCAGATACTTAAGTTAGTCTCCTTTTTATACTCTTGTCAGTCACATTAATTGTGAAATTGCTTCACCACTGGGGGAAACCATGTTGGAAAAACCTGGTGTGTCAAACTCATCTTAACCATTTCTTCCTCAGTTTTTCCTTCCCCTGTGTTTTCTTTATTTTTTCCCCCCCATTTTGTACTTTTAAGACCTCTGGAAGTGTGTTAGCAAGTGTGTGTGCTGGGCTTTGGGGACTTCAGGGAATGGTATAACCACATGCAGGGATTTATAGGAAGTGTGCGTGTGACTGAGAGAGATCAGGGTGTGACATGGATTGATATGGTTGAGCTGAGCGCTGATCAAGTTTTTTGAGCTACTGGTATTTCTCTCTCTCTCTCCCCCTCCCCTCCTCCCCTATCTCTTTTTGTGTGTGTTTATCTGTGTGTTTTTTTTTTTGCGTTGGTGCACTTATAATCTGCCAGAGATGGAATGTCCTCCAGCATTAGTGTTATACAGCAAGAGCATGTGTGTGTGCATCCATGTGTGTGTGTGTGTGTGTGTGTGTGTGTGTGTGTGTGTGTGTGTGTGTGCGCACAGTCAGTGCCAGAGGGCAGTGAAGACTGAGCAGCTGCTCTTTATAGTGACTGAACGGACACCAATGTGTCGGGCATCTGTCACGCGTTCACCCTACATGCCGGCCCACTGTGGTGTGTGTCTACGTGTGTGTTTAGTAGAGAAACTGTGTGTGTGTGTGGGGGTGTGTGTGTGTGTGTGTGTGTGCGTGCGTGTGACCATGTCCCTTTTTTTCCCCAGTCATATGATAATTATGTAAAGCCATTGTAATTGTATCGATGAATATAGATTTGTGTGTTGCAAATTGGGACACAGTAGAAACATGATAGGCCGCCTGTGTGTCTCTGTGTGTGTACCAGCTGCTGGAGCACAGGGTCATGTCAATGCATGATGCTCACTCACTCACTTACACACATGTACACACTTCAGTGTTACAGAGCAGTGGTTTGTCCCAGTGTGAGGCTGAGCGAGCGTCACTGTCGGTGCCACCCTTTTCACTCCCATGACCTCAATCTGAGGCAGGCATCCTGCCAGGGCAGCCATTGCTCTGTCAGTCTGCTGGGCCCACCACGACTTCCAATATGTGAAGGGGAAGTAATAGAACAGCTGTACTCTGACCTCATACACACTCTGAGGCTTTAAGTCATGTGAACCTTATTTAAAATTGTGCTCACATATAGAAAACCCTTTGCATATAATGTACAGGTGAAAGAAGATGATTTAGCTCAAAACACAATAAAAAATAAATGCATTTGATGACCTGCCGAGTTCAGCACAGAGCGTCAAGGCATGTTAGAAACATTTCCCCTTTTTTACACCTAAATCAGCAATATGCCAATTTTTTATTCACAACTTAAAACACTTAAAAAAAGGTGATTGGGTCCTTTCCTGTTGCAAGTAGAGTAGTTAGTGTTTGTTTGTTTTCCTCTAGGGTCATGTCCGACATCACAAATGTGCTTTAAACAACCAAACAAACAATGTCTCATTAGAAGTGTGACGAACAGGAAAAAAATGTACCATATCACCTAGAACAATACATTGGTTACATTTGTATAGCCTACAGTCGCTTTTTTTTCCTCTACTTTATAAAAGATGATCTTGCATTATGGTTTGGCCTGTGTGTGTGAAACAGAGTTGTTGCTCTGCCCACCATGAACCCTAATCAGCCATCACTGAACATGCCATCATGCATAATCTTTATGGTTGTAATAGAATGCACTAAATGGAGAAGAAATCCAATCAGACGTGCATCATACATGGGTGGCTGTACCGTATGTCTTAAGTGTTTTAACATGGGAGCACTTCCAACCCCCCTCCTTTATCTGCTTTTCTTTTCCTCCTCCATCTCTCACTCCATCCCAAATCACCAGGGACGAGCACGACACATTGTCATCAGGACTGACATGTCTTTCTCTCCTTTCATCCTTCTGCTTTACTTTTTCCCATCTGTTGTTTCTTTTTCTGTCCTTCCAACCCACTCCCTCCACACTTTCCTCTCTCCCTCTCTCGCTCTCTCTGACATTAACCCTCTCTGACAGTGTCTCCATTCTGTCGCGCTCTAATCCACCTCTGAGAGGTGTTAAAGCGCTTACTCTGTCTCTCTCACTCACACACACACACACACGCACACAAACCGTCACTGTAGATCCCGTAAGGTATTGATCTGCCGTCCTGCTCACTCTAATGGGATTTTTTACACCTAAGCATCAGAAACGCCTAATGCATCGCATCACAGCAGCCCACACACACACACACACACACACACACACACACACACACACACACACACACACACACACACACACACACACTCTAACGTCCATGCACGGAGATAATTACTGTGAGCGGCTGAGCCTCACTGGCAAGTGTGGTAAAAAATGAATGGAGGATAGAAGAGGAGAATGCACTCAACAGCGTATGCACGACTCTCTTAGCATCTGACTCATGTCGCAGATGTTCAGACTGTCTCTACATCACACACACGCTCCATTTCTCTCAGGGCAACTGTAAAATAATGAATCTCTTCATACAGCTTCTGGAAGGCTGACAAACTCTCAACTTGTTTTGTTAGATTCATTAATATCCAGTGTGTTTGTTGGCACCTAAAACCAACCTGAGGAAAACTCAACACTGAAATGTGTGTTTAGTGGTTGTTCTATTTCAGTCCTCTTACTGTGTGGTATTTTGTACCCTACAGAGGATTTGCAGTGGCTTCAGACATCTACCAGTATCCATATCTCAGCACAAGCCAAGTAGCCAGGATCATATGTTGCCATTGTATGTTTTTGCAAACCACAGATACATGTGAGCTCAAGTTTCTGAAACAAAATTACTTCACTAATGTCCACAGATGTGCATATCAACATAATAGTGTTTCACCTGCTTGTTTCAATGGGGAAATCAGGGTGATGATAACTATTGCCTGGTTATAAATGTGGTTAGTTTTAGGCACACATTTAGCACTGAGCACCTGGTTAGGGTTAAGAATGTATTTATTTTCTTTGTTATTGCTTGAACATCCTCTTTGGAAAATATATGACACAAGATCCAATCATATTCTGATGTCCCATGTTCACCGCTACTCCTCCACCTCTTAAAATATCTGTGAGCAATGTCGTTATAGAAATGCTGATATGTCACACAGGAAACAATTTGCAGAAACTTCAAACTGTAGTGTGGAACTTTTAAACATAAACACATGTTTGTTACATTCAAACCATTGTCAAATGAGTCTGTAGCAGTGTTTAGATCTTGCGTTGGCCTTGCAAAACTCCCCATGTTGCACACAGGAAGTGATTCATTTCACGTTAAGACATATATAAACAATAGGCAACAATTTGGATTCTAACATCAAATAAGAATTATCATAAAACAATTTATACATATTGTTATCACTTTCCTTTTAAGGTTCAGCGGGCAGTGTGTTTTGATAAAAAAATAAAATAACTCAATTAAAAACAACTATAATATTTGCATAATATAAATCAAGTGACCTGGTCCTGACCCCTGTGCACCCCTGTCAAATTGACCTCTTCTTTGAGTATGTAAACTGTAAGAAATGGATGTGTCTGTTGTCACTGAGACACTTTCATGTTGGGTTAATTGCTACAAAATGAATGTGCTGAAGCCCAGAGCCTAAGGACTGTACTGTATACTGGACTTTTGTTTAAACTTTAAAGCCATGACTCAGCTTTAATCATGGACACATAATTAAAGTTCTCTAGACTGTTTTGTAGCAGTTAATGATCTGTTTGAAGGGCATTATTAATAACTGGGTTTACTCTCTATTCTTAGCTGTAAAAACAATGATTTCTTTATTTGTCCCAGATGGAAATCAATCTCTTTCTTTCTTTTGTTTTTCTTGGTGTTACCTTGGGGCTGACCAGGTGGAGGTCTACTGCAGGCTCATTTCCTCAGCAGGTGTGTGTGTGTGCGCGCGCGTGTGTGTGCGTGTCTGTTGAGCGCACATTTACGTAGATACTATCTGTTCACCTGCTCCCGTCTAGCCACAGAAGCAGCCATTGTGTATTGATTCTAGCAAGCGAAAGGCCAACCCCCTTCAGGTGACAACAGGTGTGTGTGTGTGTGTGTGTGTGTGTCTGTGTGTGTGTGTGTGTGTAAGGATAATATCAAGGAGGATATTGTTTATGTGATGGGGGTTGTGGGGCTGTGGGGTGAGAGAGGGTTTAGGGAGAGGGGAAGAGGTTACAGCCTTTCTGTCCTCACCTGGAAATTATGTCCTGCCGCCATTTTACTGGAGTGTGTTTCCAATCACTGCTGGAACGTGAGAAATGTCCGCTTGGGAATTCCTTCCCAACTTCCTGTCCGTCTCCCACACTCTCTTTGTGTGTGTGTGTGTGTGTGTGTGTGTGTGTGTGTGTGTGTGTGTGTGTGTGTGTGTGTGTGTGTGTATGTGTGTGTGCTCGACGATAGCATTCAGAGTCTGTCTGTTTTTGCCAGAATTGTGTTAGCAGTTTGATTGAATCTACTTTTACTTAATGAATAGCTACTTCAGCTTTCAAGGACTCATTAGGACAATGAGTGGTTACTTTTGATTTAAAATATGTACTCAATAAGTATAGCCTTCGCAATCATCCTACCTGTCACTAACCAAACTGCCTCCCTGGTTGATCAAGATAATATTTAATGTTTTCATAATGGTGACAATGAAGCTGCTCTCTCTCCTCCACTCTCTCCAGCACGTCTTAGACCATGTTTGAGGGCAGAGCTTTGACTAGATAACAAACATGAGCAAACACATATTGGTTTCATGTTTTCAAAGAGTAACCCTGCTATTACTTGCTTTTCCAGACTTGTAGACCCCAACTTTAATGCTCTTAAGAGTCATATCACTAAATTCAACACAGTCAATGTACTTGTAATTGGATGTGCTGTGGACACAGATAATGTCCTCTTGAACATCTGGAGTAATCTGGAGCTGGAATCTTTATAGAACAGTGTGTGACAAACTGGATAACTTGTTAGGGTTAGGGTATTTGTTTGTTTATGGGGCTCATAGAATATTAGTGATTGATTTTCATTTGCGCTTTGTTTCCAAACATATTGCAGATGTGTTTTCACATTCACCTTTTAAAATGGAGACAGACAAACAAGGCAATGACAGGAGGAGGGTGCTTCAGGGTTATGGGGTAAAACAGCCGTGATCTGCACAAAAAGAAGTTGCAGAGGAAGATATTTTGAAAGGCTGAGACAGAGAACACACACCTCCCTTCTGTCACACACAAACACAACCATGCTGTCACTGATGTGTAGCAGTGGTGGCAGCACTAGCCCACGTTAGCATCTTGTGGCTGCAGAGCTTTGCACATTTTTGCTGAGGATCCTGGCAGAAGCAAAGTGACAGCTCTCTTCGACAGAGCTGCTTCCCTTTGTCTTTTTTTATCTGTTTCTCAGATGTTCAGATGCTCATTTGTGCGTCTGATGGTTTTGCAGTGTTGCAAGAGTTACCAGGTCGTTCACTGCGTTTGACTGATTGTATGGTTGCCATTTTGTCACTTCTGCAAATTTTACATGCTCTAGCTGTCTACCACCATGTCTTACCCCAGGACAGAAACAAGACCTTCAAATGTATTCATAATTATATTCGTATCACTATTTTCCTACCAAAAGTCATTGCATTCCCCAATACTATTGATGAAAATTAAACATTTTAAAATGCACACTGAAATTAATTTACCGGACATTTTTGTACAGCAATGATTTGCAGATAACCACTATTTGTTCAGTAAACATTCTGAAGAGAGACACAATAATCTCAAATTAGATGAATAAAACAAAATTCCATCCTGGAATGACTGGAGTAATGCAGCCCCCCCTTCTGACACTGCATATTAAATCACTAGGACTGTGTGGTGGTGAGAGAGAAGTTACTCAAGTGAAACATTAATCACTTTCCCCATTCAAGATTAACCTGATAATACGATGAGAAACTCATTGTGAGTGCTTTTTTATCACAATAATAATCTCATCCCTATTAGGCCTGTGACATGGAGGTTTCATTATTGATTATTTTAATGCAGAAAATGTGTGTTTTTTATCTCAAAATCAGACATTGATATGATCTGCTATTTTTATTGTCATGTATTTCCTGCATCACTCAACATCTTTGCAAAAGAATGAGACAACTTCAACTTTATTATTTATTATCCTAAAAGAAATGTGATCAACAGCCAGCATCAAGGCACATAAAAACAGGAAAACAACAAAGATACTCCCACCACACTGAAATAGAAACTGAAGAATAGATCAAATGCTGTGCTACTCTTTGGAAAACACTGAGTTTCTCTTTTGTAAGACAGCTAATTGCTCACATAGACTTACTGTTCGCTACCACTGACAAATGGGACATTTTAAGATTTGTATACACATTTCCTGCTTTTCTATTTTCGAAACAAGTGTTTCGTCATCACCCATCCAGTCCATCTGTTTCACTTGTTCCCCACCTTCTTCTCCTGTCTTATTCCCCTTACGTCTCTCTGTAGCTGTTATCAGCAGCACAGGAAGCTGTTGTTTCCACAGTGCTGGAAGTTAACATCCATCTATCTGATGACAAGGGGAAAGACTCCAGATGTGAACAGCTTACGCCATTCCTCCCGTTCCCAGTTACCCAGTTTCTTATTCTGCCTTTTCCTATTAGCTTTTTTTTTTACGTAAGTCTTGATGGTTCAAGCCAATTTCTGGCACCAGTGCAGGCCTGCTGCTATAGATTACATCTCCTCCTGTCTGCTTGATTGATAACGTAGTTGTTGTTTGTTTCTGTCCAGTGTCTTAAATGTGGGTGTGGAAACTGAATGAGGCTGGAAGACATATTTAGACCATCGAGTGCATCATACACATAAAACCATGGAGTAAATATAATAATACTCACCTCTTGACAAATGACAGAGCAAAAACAGATTTCAAATGTATACAACAGACAAGAAACTGATGTATTACATTGACCTAAAATCTAACACTTTGAATATGTGGTGTTTTTGTGTGCTGGCATTTGTGATTCATCTCAGGTTCATCCCATTGCTCTTGATCTTGATGTGCTATGTAAGTGTTTCACTGCGTTGAAATAGTTGGCATAGCATCAAATTTCAATCTTGTCTTCTAAAAATAGTTTCCCACACAGCTATACTGCATTCTCACTTACATTTCGTAAAAGGAAATACTTTTTGATCCATAGGAATTTAGACTGATATCAATGATTGTTTGTGGTTGTTCATGGTGGTTTAGTTTTGGCACAGTAAGAAACATGTCATTATGTTTAGGCACAAAAAAACCTGGTTAGGGAAGGATTGTGTTTTCTTTATCGTATATTATCAACATCCTCTCCACAAAAACTCCAGAATGTCCTCAAAACACCAGAACCATCCACAACATCTTTTCCAGTGTGTTCCTCTCTATCACCCATCCCTCTTCGTCCTTGGTTGAGATGTCAAAAACAAAATATGTTCATTTAGAAACATAATTGAGCATGTAGTTTTGTTCACTGTCAAATCCCTGACAACTTTGTAAAATGTGGTACTGTTTTTGTCACTCAAACAGAGAAGTACATGTTTTGGGTTCATAACTTTGTGAAAAGGAACTCCGACCTTAATCTCACATCAGTAGTGTACAGGGTAAAAATGAAAAGCAGCATAACTTTACCTACCAGCACCCTGAAGGCTGAGGATAAAATCTGTGTGTATGTGTGTGCGTGTGTGCACTTGTGAATATATAGTGCCTGAAACCGAGTTAAAATATAATGTGGCGTTTGGTTGAGGCCGGAAATGTATTCAGAAGCATAACACGTACAGGAGAGAGCTCACCGCACACCAACACTCACATGCACACACTGAACATGTGTTTCTAATGAAGGTGGTGTATGGATGAGGCTGGTCAGCCATACAGTATGAGGTCATCCAATTGGGCATATGGATGTTAAGTGTTCATGTATGTGTGTGTATGTACAGGAGTGCTCTGAACTATCATCTCACTATGCATGCGTGGGGGAGTGGAGACACTCTTGCATTTAAAGGCTGCACTTGAAGTCTTTGCTGTGTGTGTGTGTGTGTGTGTGTGTGTGTGTGTGTGTGTGTGTGTGTGTGTGTGTGTGTGTGTGTGTGTGTGTGTGTGTGTGTGTGTGTGTGTGTGTGTGTGTGTGTGTGTGTGTGTGTGTGTGTGTGTGTGTGTGTGTGTGTGTGTGTGTGTGTGTGTGTGTGTGTGTGTGTGATTCTGGTAAAGGCCATCAACAGCAGATCTGTCTTGTGTTGTTGAGACTCGATTAAATCCCCTGCAGCCTTTCATCCAAAGCCCATGCGTTTAGAGGGTCTGCCTGTCTCCGTGTTTGTATGTTGAAATGTGTTGGTGTGTGTACTATTGTGCGAGGCATGCTGTTAGCCACTCGGCGAACAGACACACTTAATGGGATTTTCTGCATGGCACAGGCAAGAAAAGGACATGAATGGCACCTCAGATTTTATGCTGACTGTTTGTCAGTCTGTGTGTATGCAAAACACACAGGGGGAAGAGTGATGGGGATGTTGTCACTGGAAGCTAGTCATGGCATTTCCACGCCTGGCTTCCACTGTACCATTTCCATCCTTCCCTCCAGTATCCCCCCAATCCCTATCTTCATCCTCTTGTAATTGGGGCTTTCCTTAATTAGCCCATTCTAGCTCCAGCCCCTTCAGGAGAAGCCCGATGGCCTGGCACCTCAGCCCCAGTAACAAGCACCCCTTTCCCCCCTGCGGCTCTGGCGCTTCCACCCTGCGGTGTGAGGAGTGGGAGGTTAGCTTAGCACCGTGGCTAACTAGGCTGTGGAGCCTCAGAGCGAGCCCCGGCGCCGGCCAGCCACATCCCCACTGGTCAGTCTTGCACTAATCCAATAAATGAGCTGTGCGGGAGGGCAAGTGTCACACACACTGTGTGCAACTCTTTCGCATACACACAAGACGTGCATGCACACTTTGAGGTCCAGTGTTGTGACAAGCTGCTGCTAATTGTGTTCTGTCTGTCTCGGTCTCCCTCTGCTCTGTGAGGCTCAGAGAAATTCCTCAACCAGTGTGTGTGTGTGTGTGTGTGTGTGTGTGTGTGTGTGTGTGTGTGTGTGTGTGTGTGTGTGTGTGTGTGTGTGTTAGGCTCTATATATGTGTGTATGTGTAAATACATTTTCTCTGCTCTGGTGTCTGTTGTTTTTGTAGTTGACCCCTACGTGTTGTCTTTTGTGTTTCACTTCTTTTTTTTTTGATTGAATATCTGTACACTGACCACTTAAAGCCAATAAAGGTCAAGCATGCATACATTAAACCTTTAAAAGTCACCTTGGTGTGTCACAAGCTTAATCCCAAACATGCTGCTTTTAATTCACTTTGAAAGCACATTTTCCCTCAAAAGTGTTTGAATTCTACTAATTTCCTGTGACATACACAATATATTTTGGCTTTCTTCAGAATATGAGTTTGAAATCCCTTGTGGATTTGGTTGCATCATCCACTAGAGGGGAATCCACACAGATATTTTGGTTAGATCAGCCTAAAACATCTGTAGTCTTAGCCCAGCTAAGTTACTCTGCATCTCATCCTTGTGCTGAGAGGTCACAGCTAAGAGTTTTGGCTGGATGGTTAACTGTACAAACATGAGACATGACATCCTGCATTCCATAAAGTCTTCTTATTTGCAATCCCAGTAAATCAAGTGTCAACCGAGGTGTGATCCAATTTAATATGAGCCATCATGTTTAGCACAGTAACGGCAAGCTCTCCACAATTCATGTCGATGTAGTAGACACTTGTAACAGATGTCTGACATGACCAATAGAGTTGTTCACCCTTCCTTGTTTGGTAATCGTGCAGCTACTTTTTACATCATGGTCAGAGCTCTATAGCAGTCATCATCAAAACAATTTTGGAACATCACATTATAGTTTAGTCTTATCTAAACCAATTACAAATAATGCTTTGTAAAATAAAGATATTTAAATTATTTTATAATTATGTCAAATAAAAAAATACCCAATTAATGACACTTTTCATCATAATACTAAGGCTTGTAAAAGATTGTTTAAACATGTTACATTTAGGAATTAATGCAACACAATGCCATCATTCTTGTGAATGTACATTTCGCCTGTCTCCATTGAATATAATGCATTTTTATGCTTTTGAGATCTTTTGAGTGAAAACCTCTGGCCAAAAAATTGGCATCCTAGTCACCATGCAGGAGGCTTTATGGGAAAGTTGGACTTAATTCACTGCACCGGCATAAACAATACCATTGGCACGGGGTAGGGGCTTCCAAGGCTACCACAACATTTGTTGACTGTAATTTAGCAGCACACCGTTCATTTGCTGGTGACATGTTATTGTTCAAGCCCTCAAACACAAATACATTTAAATCACGGGACTTGGAAAACTTGGAAAAATACTTTCTGCATGTCACCTGAATCTCTTTAAAACAGAACCAGGAAAAAAGATACAATATATCCCTCCCTTCTTCCTCCCTATGTTATTAGTGCGCAGTGAATGCAACATCTTTGTGAAACAGCAGCTGTTTTATACAATGTCTGATAAACAAATGTGACCTAATGAAGCAGTAAGTACTTCAAGTCCATCTCTGCAAATCAGGAACACATGGTGGACACACAAACACATGCACACACGAACACACACATCCATGTGAGAACATGTTGATGACACACAAGGCTGGGAGAACACTGCTGGTCAGGCATTTCTTTTTTGCAGACACTGCTCACGAAACACACAGGCACCTGAGGAAGTGGGAAACTCTCACATACGCTTCACACTCATGTTCCTGTGTGTCCTGATCCATTTCCTATTCTTTCCCATTGTCTGCCACATTAACACTGGTATCGTCAAATGTTTTTCTTAAGGTGGGAAAGCCACCATTCTGAGCACACTTACATCCACAGCCGCGCACTCAGAACACATGACACAACCTCTTCACAGGAAAAGCCCTGAGCCAGAACAGGCAGGAAAACTCTGGAAAACCAGGATACAATTTGGCACTTATGGAGCCTAAACGATTTCCTCCTGGGCGTTGGGCTCTGTCCTACTGGGAAAAGCCAAAAGACCGGCGGAGAAAATTACATCCGGGAAAATGTTTATGCAGCACACTCGGCTCCCTTGCTTTTTGCCCCGCAAATGAGTGATTATTCGTCTACTCTTAACCTCTGAGAATGAGGGAGCGGGGAGGCGGTGTGATGGCGAAGGGGGAGATTCTTTCCATCATTAGCCTTTGGAAGCTGCTGGCATAGCTGAGCTTCTTTGTCACAATGTGAACTTCCTATTTGGCAGCGCTGGAAATATTTGAAGAGCTCTCTGTAAAATGCTTAGCCTATTCTGTTGTGAAGCACTGGGTACGCAGTGGGTAATTGGGGGAAGTGTCCACAGTAACACACAGACACACATACAACCTCATTCACTGTTCACTGTGTTTCAAGATGTATACAAAAATCATGTTCATTATCATAATTGCCAATGTTGCCCATCTTAAACATTTATGATAAAGGGAAAACATAACACTTATATATTTATACATATTATATAGACATTTTCTAGTCATAATAACTACTGAATATGCTTTTATATGTGCATTCAGCACTTCATCTCTAATGCATCATTCACCAGTGCTAGCACACGCATACTTTCTGGGTATTTATAGTCTCTACCACCTGATCAAAAGCTGTCTTACTTGTATGTCACAAAAGTATAAAGCAACACTAATGAAAAATAGGAGTTAAAATATCCCCAGTTATATTTCCCCATTTTTCAAATTGTAATACCACACAGTTGAACACATAAAGCTGTCACTTTTCCCCAAAATCAATTTTAAACGAATACAACACAACAACAACAACAACATAATTTATATTTCTTGCTATTAGCCATGGTTGGATGACATGTTGCACTGCCCATCGGTATTACCTCTGCCTCACTCAGCTTAAAACTAAATGCTTTAGCTACTTTGCCATCTGTGGTGTAGAACCGGAAATCATTTCACACACTTTTCAGATATTTTTGGTCCTGTCATTGTCCACTCAGAAGGACGGTTTATCTTACTTGCGTCCTCCATTTTCACAGCAAAACAACATCAAAACACTGTCTTGTTTTTTCCTGATGAGCCAAGAGATTATTTAGAGTGGATCTAAGGCCAAACTCTTTGGTTCTGTGGTTCACCCAGAACTACTACTGTGGAGTTTCTCTGTAACCTTACCTGTCACCTGTTGAACATCTCAATTTTGACAAGACACCAAGAGTAAAATGAGCACTTTTTCCAACTGTCCAACTGTTTTGTGTATCAATCCCATCTCTGCATTTCTCATCATTTGAGGGTTGCAGCTGATAGAGAGTGAGAGGGTGCACCTAGAGACAACCATTCTCACACACACACACACACACACATCCACATGGTCAATTTAGAGGCTTGGATTAACTGAACCCCAATCTGCATATCTTTGGACTGTCGGAGAAAGAACATGAAAAAAACAAAAATGCAGACACAGGGAGAACATGTAGACTTGCAAGTATAAACATTTAACTTGCTGTTTTGCTCCCAGTGTCAATCCAAGTTGGATGTGCGTGCCTGTGCACACTTTTAGAACATACAAACTCTACATAGAAAGGCCTTGTTTGAATCAGGACTTATTGCTTAAAAGCACCAGTGGAAAGCTTCACTACAGCATATTTTAACCCCCGAGAAAACTATCATGTCGGGAATCCACGTTGTTGTTGACTATTCAAGCTTTGTTAGCCGCACAGTTTGCGTTACTCAACACCACACAATAAATCATTAAATAAATCAATACAGAAAGCTTGAACACACAGTTTGTCAATTCTGCTGCTAGGGTTCCCTCAAACAAGACAATAACAAAATATATAGTTGGGGGCGATGTTGGGAAGCAGTGAAGGATCATGGGAGTTGTTTGGTTTCCCTGTGCATTTGGGCATTAAAAGGAGTTTCAGTGGCAGAACGTGCAGCAAACAGCAATGAGTATCCGTGATCCATGAGTGACAAATACACAAATTAAAAAAAATTAAATTAAATTAAAAAAATAACACTGTCTATTTAGTCGTACCAAATATGTCCTTCCTCAGGGTTTACCCCATTACAGCAGAGACAGTAAAGCAGATATATTAAATATTCCCTCCACAGCACTGCTAAAGTGGCACCATGTCAACTCACAGTTTACTGCCGGTACAAAAATGCCAGAAAAAGCAGTGATTGTCTTCAGTAATGTTACATTCTTGTCAGCACAGTCAACATGGTTGGATTATGACACGCACAATCCCAAATATGCTGATTAATTTCAGTAAAGCCATATTGGGTACACCTATCAGTGTAACAGCTTACAGGGATTAGCACTGGCAGAACAACAAGCACTACTAATAGAGAGCAGAAAAACGGTTCTGGTTCACCCCAAAAAGGATTTAAAATTAACTGCCCTGCCAATTTCACTCCCAGCTATTTTCCATTCAACTGTCAAGCACATTGTGAGAAGAATGTTTCTCAGTAAATAAAATGTCGTCTGTGTGTGTTTCTGTCAGCTGAGAGGCTCCTCCAGCATCAAAACAAACCATTTAACAACAATGTCGTGTCGAGCCAGATGAGACCACAATGTGACATTCATGATCCACTCATACATGGAATGGCCTGATGGTGAGGGAGTGTTTTGAATTAAGAAGCCACAGTAAACTCACAATACTTGCTTCAAGAGTCACCCAACACACCTGCAGGTACAAGCTAAAAGAATTTCGGATTTCATATAGTTGTATAAGTGAAAGCAGGAGTGTATTGGAAGCTGGGGCTGGCTGCGGTCACTAATCAAAATGTGTAGGCCCTTACTTCAGATTGGCAACAAACTGTCTCCTTGGACATTTCTCTTCAGCTAAATTGCAACAGTAAATACATGTTTAAATCCAGAGTCATGTTTGTGGTAGAGGCAACAAAAGCACTTAAGATGAAAAAAACAAAACAAATACATAGATAGAACGATCTTTATGTATTAAAACAGAACCAGATCCTACCAATCTAACTTTAAAAAGAAAACCATGGTTTTTTTGAAGTTATGTTGTATAATTGTGTTTCCACTGACTGGAATAGTATAGTACAATACATATTTTTTTGTTTTCCAAAAGGAAAATAACCCCAACCATTCTATTTCTGGCGCCCTTCCCTTGGGGTACCAGAGTAAAATGGTACAGTACAATCTGGGCGGAGGTAAACCGGCTCCACCCACAACAGTCAGCTAATTGAGCGACAGAAAAACATAACTCCTTTGCGACTGGTGCTTCTTCAACGCCCGTAATCTACTTTCATAAGAAGCTTGACATTTTGTTGAGACAAACGGCCACAAAACGAGCTGCTGGATGTCCGTTGCTGTTGTCTGTTGTGTCGCGTTCAATGTTGTTGTTTGCTGTTGTTTCACCGGTATGACGTCAGATTGCTTATCTCGCTGACACAGCCAGCAGGCACAGCCCACATCCCTGCCTACCAAGTAAATGTACTGATCAGTCGAAACGCAAACTGTACCGTACAATCTGAACTGTACCACGATGGACACGGCGTGTGAAGCCTGAATACAGTAGATGACACTGAAATGTGTATTTCTTGGTAAACTGCACCAGCATCCATTGACAAAAACAGGAATTTCACCTCAGAGCACTGGAGTTGCTGGTCTACTGCTGCCTCCATCAGTAAGTTCAATTGTGTTATTGTGTGACTTCTGGAAAGCCTTTGTTCTGATTTACCCAAGTGACGCAATCTAACCAAAGGAGGCAGCAGCAGACCAGCAATTGCCATGTCCTGTAAGCTAAAATAGCTTTTTTTTCCTGTCAATGGACTCTTGTACAGGAGAGACAGGAGATAATAAAAAAAAAGGAACACAAACTTCAGTTTCCGGTTGCAAGTTAAAGCAGCGATCGTATTTTTCAGATATCCTCTACTTGAGCTGGTAAAGATTTTACGAGGTGAGCCTTTTGTTAAATGCCTAAAATCTGTTATTTCTGTTGCTCCTCAGCCATGTTTCAATGAGCTCATTCCCACCCCCAGTTGCTTCTTGGCACAGGAAGTCCCCAGAGTGCAGCCATTCAACCCCACTTCAAAAGCCCTGAAGTATACCTTTAACCAAGTCTAAACAAGACTGTCTGTAAAACAGTTTTATAATACTTTATTCAGCACAAGTTGAAATTGTGTGTCTGTTTTAATGTATTTGGCTACCCTCATTATTTCATTTGTAAACAAAACATAATTCAGTCACTATTACCTTTTCTACACAATATAATAACAATATCAGAGAGCATCAAAATATGACTGAAATTATACTTTGTACACATGCTCTTGGAGCTGAATGATAAATAACATGGGTTTTAAATGCCTATTACACCCACATTACCCCTAATATTTCAGAGACCAGAAACATCCATCCAAAAAAATCTATTCAGTATGTTTTGAAATGTAAGTAAATCATTCGATTGAGTGGATAAGGATCCCTAGCTTGGCTCAACCTCCTGTCTTTCAAAATCCCTGCAGTTTACATTTCAACTGACAGGCAGCCTGACACACTGTGTAGATAATTCACATTTTAGTGCACAGTGTGAATAGAACATGAACCAGCACCTTCCGTCCTCCTCCTCCTCGTCCACTCGTCCACACTGTTAATTCATCCCAGGAGCCTCAAGGTGTTAGGTCACTTACTGTGAGAAGGAGGGAGAGTGAGAGAGAGCACATGATGGATGGACACACGGGAAGGGGGGGCACAGAGGGGTGGGCGGGAATCGTGGGAACTGGCAGGCATAACTCTGCTTTTGTTTTCTTTTAACAGCTCGTTCGCACATCACATCTTCAGATGCAGGCAAAAGCAATTTGTCCTCTCCATTTTCCCCTCGCTGTCCTCCCTTCTTCCTCCCTCGGTCTTTGAATCATTCTCCAGCTGGGCCCAGTTTTGCTCATGTCGTGTCAGGGTGTCTGTTTGCATGGTTATGTCTACGTCTCCTTTTGTGCGTGCATGTGTGTATGTTTGTGCTACACACACACACACGCAGCAGCCTCAGGACCTTGACCAATTCCCAGTGGAAAAGTGTGGCGTCTCTCTCCGTCAGGACATCTGGAAGTGGGCATTTTGCAGTCAACAGCCACTGCACTCTGACTTGATTATATTATCTTGTTGTGGCGTGTGTGTGTGTGTGTGTGTGTGCGCGTGCGCGCGCATGTGCGTGCAATTGTGTTTGTGTGTGTTCACCATACTCACAAATAACACGTTGTGGATTCATATACACACCTCCTAAATGATGAATGAATAACTGGTGTGTGCATGTGACTGTCGTAGTTGAGTATGTGAGTATGTGTAGGTGAAGACGGCCTCTGGAGCTGTGTGAATGCATATATGTGTGTGTGTGTGTGTGTGTGTGTGTGTGTGAAGGGGTCAAGTGGTGATTGCTGATGTTGTCTGCTTTAAACACATGTTTAGCCAGGGCCCACTCAAACGTTTGGCAACCATTAGACGACTTCCTCTCTATCTTCCGGAGTCAGCTCTCTATGGATTTGTGTGTGTGTGTGTGTGTGTGTGTGTGTGTGTGTGTGTGTGTGTGTGTGTGTGTGTGTGTGTGTGTGTGTGTGTGTGTGTGTGTGTGTGTGTGTGTGTGTGTGTGTGTGTGTGTGTGTGTGTGTGTGTGTGTGTGTGTGTGTGTGTGTGTGTGTGTTTATATGTTAGTGTGAGTGTGCGTGTATGTGAACATGTGTGTATAACCTACAATTTGCAGGTGTGGGCACAAGTTTAAATGTGAGCAAAATAGCCTTCTTCATTTTTTAACACTTTTTTTTTTGTTTTTTGTTTACATGCAGCAATGCAAACCACTCACACACACACTTGGGAATGAGTCCAGAGTCCAGAAATTTCTTTCAGAGCTGTGTTTTGCTATAGGATCAGCACAACTGTGAACTTTACATGCAACCGTGGCCTCAGAGCTGCTCACGCTTCCTCACAACAGACACACACACCCATGCACAGACACCTAAGGGCTCTGTTGGTCATCAGGAAATGAAAGGATCATTTAGCTTAGAGGGAGATGAGAGGATTGAGGAAGAGGTGGAGTGTCTGTGGTTGTTGATGCAGATTCCTGCAACAGAGACAGTGTGATTCACCCTAAAGAAAACACAACAGATGAGACAAAACCCTTGCTTGAATCTTTTTTTTTTCTAAGGCTTTACACTTAGCTCTTGTGGACACACAATCAAAGCATGCACACATACAGAAGAGGCTTGTTACCCCTGCAGATTTGTATTGCTGAATATATGATTCCAGGAATAATGAAGACTTGTCAATAGTTTATTCCAGAGAAGGCAAGTCAGTAATACAATCCAAAAGTCATTGAATCAATAGCAACTGGACTTGAAGTTCCATGAAGATGCTTCACCTCTCATCCACGAGGCTTCTTCACTTCCAGACACAATCAGAGGTCACAATCGCATCGCCTCAGCACGGCACAGCTGCATGAAACTGCCGGGACTTTCTTTTACACAAGGCACACACAAACGAGTATCTTGTAAAGCAGTCGTTTTCAGAGTCCTGAATAGTACATCCTGCATGACCGGATACCTGACACAGTCACTGTACTGAAATACAGCGGCAGGGGTTGTGATGCGGTCGTAGCTCGCGATCACAGGCTCTCAGCAGTGCTATCACTAAATACACCAAACTCCTCTGTTAAATATCGAGATTGCTTTTTCAGGATTTTTAAGTCTTTTTTACTGATCTAAAGTTCTGCATTGGTAGGTTTGACTCTTGTGTCGGACATGTTGCGCATGACTTTAACGGACAATTTGAATCTCCTGTAGCAACACTTAACTGTGTGGGTATATCTGTTATATTTAGATCTAGGTCAAACCACTAATAAAGATCATTTTCACCACCCCCATTGCCAGTGGTTGTTCTACCCTGTGGTGTTTTTTTTCCACCTGTGTGTGAAATATGACATCACAGATGTGCTGGAAACATAGTGCATTTTGCTATGTTGCATGGTTAAGTTCAGTCTCTCTTTAAATCAATCATATTCAGCACTGTCCCAAGTTTTAAAAAGTTTGAATCGCTACAATCATTAATGCTAATGGCTATGTTACTGACTGGAAAAGGAATGCGTGTTGTTGTATTGCACTAGAAATGGTGCATCTCTGGCATAAATAAAGCAGACGGAAAATAAATTAAATTGGGTCTTGTGTTACCACTGACCCTGCTCAGAGTCGACACATTTCCACTGACAATAAACTTGTTTAAACCAGGCACTAAAGGGGTTTTCTTAAAGTGTTCCTGTAGTCTTGATCACTCGTTCAGGTCTTTTCAATACAACATGATGCAAATGTAGTAAATTCTTATCTAAAGTCACCGAGACCAAAAAGCAAGGTTTGTAATGGGGTTTGAACAGCATGTGATTTCCAGCCGGTATGCCGGTCCAAAAGGTGTGCATTAAAGGTGTAGGTCAGTGGTGGAGCTCTCAAACAGACCCCTTCCCATTCTTCCAAATATGGTCACATTTCTGTGGATAAAATGCAAAATTAGAGTGTTTTAAAATGGTAAAAACTAAAAAGGTTCCCATCATTGCTTCAATGTGTTCACAGCTTTCAAAATAATGTGTCACAATCCTGATATCATCTCTGCCCCACTGGCTGTATTCTAACCATATCCTGATCTACCAAATTCAGATATGTGCCATGCACTTACTAAAAGCTCTTGTCCAAATTAGATTAAGGTATTCATGGCAGAGTTCCCTGTTTTCTCCACCACTCTGGCTGTAATCAAGATTGTGCCCCATAGGGCCTATTATTGAGTCTTTAAAGTGTTCATCCAGAGTTGTTTTTTTAGCAAGCTACTGTACAGCCACAGGTGAGGGGGTGGAGCCTGGCTTGAGCATACAAACACTACATTTTCTTGGAGGAACAAGAAAATTCATCCATTCACTTGGTGTGAATTAACCAGAGAGTTTCCTGTTTCCTTTTCCTGTTATCTTACATGAGTTCACTGGGGCAGTTCAATTGTGCATTTGCATTCTCACATGCAGCTTCTTTGGACAATGTCAGCACAATGTCCTTCAGTGCATGTGTAAAAGCAGCTTATGCACAGCTATAACGTCACTGTGCCAGCAGTGACCTGGTGTAAATAGCTGAATGAGTATGTGAGGAGAGCTGCAGTCAGGCAGAAGAGTCAGTGTGCATTTTCTGAGGGCACAGAGAGGACATGGTCAGATCCCAGCGGGCACCATGGCCACATGTGTCTCTGTTAACATTCACCCCACACACCTGATGATGAGCGTGTCTGCATATGTGCATACCTTTTCATGCCCTGTTTAGCCATCAGTGTGGAAAGCAGTGCCATGTGTAAGCAGGTTTATTTGTCTCACTAGCAGTGGCCTGGTATGAAGCGGAGGTGTATGTGGTTAGTTACATACAGCTTGTATGCAAGTGTTTGGTCTTTGGTGATTCTGTTCCTTCGTGTGTGTTTACACTTCGCCTACACATTTTTACATGAGACACTTGTGTATGCATACTTAGATTTGTGCATGTGATACAGGGTCTGCAGTGGTGTGTGTCCAGTTGTGTGTTTATACAAAGTCAGTATATGTCTGACATTTTTATGTGTACATTGTGTGTTTATGCATGTTTATGCATGCGTGTTTACTCTGCTCCTGATGTGTTAACGTGTGTTTTTGTGCACCTATGCGTATATTGCTGTGTGTGTGTGTGTGTGTGTGTGTGTGTGTGTGTGTGTGTGTGTGTGTGTTTGTGAGCCCCAGGTGCGTCAGTCTAGCAGCTCCACATTAGCTCTATAACCAAGCAAGTTTGACACCTTCACATCCAGACTCGCGCTCAGCTGCTGGCTGTGGCACATCCAGGACCAGCTCGACCCCATGTGAACGCTCTGTCACCTCCAGTCATGCTCACTTAGGTGTGTGTGCGAGAGATGAACTGTGAGTGTTTGTCTGCTTGTGCCCACACCTTGCTCATGCACTTTTTATGCAATTTACTTGATTCCTGTTGTCTGTGTGCATCCTGCCTGCTCCTGTAAGTGGTTTTGCGGATGCAAGGGTGTTAGGATTTTCACACCCGGTTCACCTGTATGTGTTTCAGCCAGAGAGTGCATGTGCAAATATGCTTGTCGAAATGTGTGCAAGTGCCACATACACATTTGTATTGAGTGTGTGTGAACAGCATCTCGGTTTGCACTACGTTATGTTGGCAGGTCGATGTGATGTTGTATCACCTCCACTGACGTCCAGTCACCGACGCCTGCTTATCCACTTTTACAACAGTGTGTGCGCGTGTGTCTGTGTGTCAACCATCTTGTGAATATTCTGTTTTTGTGTGTGTGTAGTGGCCTAAATGTGCCAATGGAACATTTGACAGCAAAGCTGAATCAGAAATAACACAACAAAAAAGCCATACACATATATGACCTAACAGTGTTTCTTCTCTTTACACTTTCAATGTCTTTGTCAAGAGACAGACACAAACATGCAAACCCACACATGCTGCAGGCAATCATTAGAGTGTATAGAGGGCCTCTGGGCAACGAGAGCCTTTTAGCTGAAACCTTCTCTTTCTTTTTCTCCCTGTCCCATTGTTTTCTTGATTTCTTTTTTTTTTTCTTCCATTATCCTCACTGGCTCAGCCAGAGGCTTTCGGACTGCCACTTAGCCAGTACTGCCACACATAGCATAGGAGTGTTATTACTCAACTTGAATACCTTTTCAAATACAAATACAAAATGCTGGGCACATGCACACAATCTATCATGGTATTACAGAGCAATGGCAGCACGAATGAATGAGTATAACAGCAAATGTCAGCACATATATGAACTGAAATTAAATGAAATATCACACTTGTTTGCATTTAAATATCACAATGCTTTGCTTGTGCACTCAGCAATGCATCCAAGAGCAACATGTGCTCAGTCAAAGTCAAATATCAGTGTTGAAGATGAAGCCTCCATCATGTACATGTGAGAGCAGTGTAAGTAGGTGACAATGCTGAACCAAGATATTGGAATTATAAATCTGACAGACTGGGTGAATTTGACCATCCCGAGTAACTCAAAGTATCGTCTAATAATGGTTATGCTAAGTTGGTTTATCAGAGGTTAGCAGAGCCGTGTCTGACATTGCTAACCTGACATGGCTAATCTCGCTAAAGTGATGGGTCATGTGATGTCCCCCGTGTCTTTTGTCTGTGCAGTGTTTGACCTAAACACCCGCAATTGAGTAATTACATAACACAGTTTTATTGGCCTGACAAGCAACACATCCACAGTGCAGTCGGAGTACATGCACGATGCCCCTCCATTCAAAGTGAATGACAAGCTTTTTAGTTGACTGGTAAAGGCTTCATCTTCAGACCTTACCAGCTTGTCCAAAATCCTTGATCGGAGTGTTATTTGTATTTGCATGTTTGGCGTGGTCTATTTGCAGTTTTTTTGTACATGTTTTTGTTGCATTTGTTATGAAAGCATCATGAAACAGAGCGAGGCAGGCTCTTAACATCGCACTAGTGTTTCTCAGATCAGACGTAAAAATGAAGGCAGCATATGGAGAATAAACTGATCATTTGAAGACAAAGGCACAAAATGTTTAATCAGCGGGGTGATGCTGTGTGTGTGTGTGTGTGTGTGTGTGTGTGTGTGTGTGTGTGTGTGTGTGTGTGTGTGTGTGTGTGTGTGTGTGTGTGTGTGTGTGTGTGTGTGTGTGTGTGTGTGTGTGTGTGTGTGTGTGTGTCTACGCATACCTCACAAAAGCTTCTTGGGTGTTCGCCTGCCTTGTTAACACCTTTTAACACGCAACACAAATGAACCCACTCCCTCAGGCTACACACACACTCATACACAAAGTACATTTCATAGCCACACCTCTTACGCTTATATATTTATAACAAGAACTGAATCAGCTCAGCCAGCCTGTTCTTTCAGTACACTCAGTGCTGTTGCTTGCTCAGCACAGTAAGTGTTTCCTTTCCCCCACCTTGGTTCACATCAGGACTCAGATGTGTGAACATTGCTGCAGTAAGGCCATTTCCCAAATGCATTACCTTCCTACACAGCACTGCTGTGCATTTGTAGTGTTTGTATCAACATGATCAGTATCTGCTAGTAGCTTTATTATAATTTTCTGTGCAAATGCCAGCATATCGTATTGTTTTGGTTAAGTCTGTTACCAGTGATATGCAAACCCTAAAGGCAAGAAATTAAACTTGACAAACAACAAATATCCCAAAAAACTGCTGTTATGATAGTTGTTTTTGGATATATACCTCATAATGTAGCCTGGAATTCAATAGCCTCCAGTGGTGAACCACAGTGACTGGTACAATTTGCAAGTAATCATCCCATATGACTGCTAATGATTACTATGATGACTGGGCAGCTTCAGGTTCTTTTAAAAGAACATCTTTTCACTCTAGGGTTCTAATTTGCATCACTGTAAATCTCTCAAGCCGAACCCTAACATTAGTTACACTCTGACATCAGAGTCAGACAATTTGTCTTGTTGTCCATCTGCCCAACAGAGATTATTACCTGATTATTTTGGTAAATTTCTTCTTTTAAGCATATTTTCTGCCGATCAAAAAAAAAAAAAGCGACTAAACTATTATTAACATGTGGCTTTTTTCCACAGGTAGAAAAAAATACAATCAAAATTCACTCTGCCATAGACACTGTTTTGTGTCCTCCAAACATTATAACACCACTGTCGTATTACTGTGATGTCTAAGAGGACATTCAAAGTGGATCTAAAGATCAAGCATACACTCACAACATCTTCTGCTGGATCAATTCCTTCATGATTTCAGACAGCCCGATGTGCTTCAAGGCTGTTTATTTTGAACCTGACTGGGTTATTTCAAGTTTGATTTTGAGAAGCGAGAACAGATATCTGTATTTCAGATAAACAGCTGACAGCCCTGTATCGTATAGTCTGAGTTTGGACGAAGGACTGACGTGTAAGATAAAAGTGTAACGGCGGTTATAACTGTCAATAATAATAATATATTACACTATACTAATGTGCTGGTCATTGCTGTCCATTTCTTGTATATCCTGGCTATTCTCACAATCTCACAACCACTATCTAACTGTTATTGAAGATTTGAATAAATGCATCATTCATAAAAACACAGCAATGGGAGGTCTACGGTCAATTCAGTAGTCACTGCAATAAGTAAATGTCATTCATGTCAGATCACCAAAAACATATGAAAACCATGCAGGCCATTGAACCTGCTCTCAGGTCAGCGCGTTATGGTGGAATGGCTCTTTTTTTTCCTTCTCTTCAATGAGGCAGGCAGAAGGCAAACTGCCCTTATGACCAAACCTTATTGTTCATTTGACCCTGCTTGTGTGAATAGGCTGCTCACTCTTTCGATTGTGTCTGGTCATTGTCAATCCACAACCATACCCTCCATTATTCTCTCTCTTTCTTTATGCGTGTGCATGTCAGTCATATTTTACAGGCCTAAAAAGCCAGTCAGTGGGGTCAGTTGGTTGCTCTGCCTCCTCACACCCTAAGTAGGCATTGAGTCTGACACATCGAAAACACACACACACACACAAGCACCCCGCCCTTTCCCTGTCTCTCACTAGAAAACATATGGAGCATGTCTAATGGCTGCATAAAGACACACATACTGTAGATAGATGTTTGTCCTGCAGCCATTATTGTGTTAATGGTGTTAGCCCAAAAGGCCTTTTTTTTTTTGCAACAGATGCGCCTTCATGCTTCCAGATCCTTGTCCGACCCATATACGGTGTCAAAAAAAAGCAGAAGAAGAGAGACACATACATGCGTGCCTGAGTCATTGATGTCAAGTGAAAAAATAATAATTTATTCTGTTGGGTCATATTTATATTTTACTGTACAATTGTATTTTTATTTGTGTGAGAAATGAGAAAGAGAACATAACTTAAAGAGAAGAATCCACTGATCCAGGTTGGCATAATACTTGGCTCTCATCAGCCTATACATCACTGTCAGAGAGCTGTTAATAATGAGGGGCTCATTTACTGCTACATTAGGGAAATGTCACCACCTATATACACACACAGGTTCACGCTGCTCTCCTTTTTTTGCAACTCTAATTGACTCTCATTCATTTGAACAGACTTCACCAAGTGTCATCACTAATCATAACCATAGTCCGTTATTGACTAACCATATATCTTTAAATCTTTAACCTTATATCTAAACTTAACCAGTTCCTTAGAAATGAGGCTCTTCCTTATTAGGACCAGGTTTGTGTCTGTGAGGACTACTCATCCCAACAAGGTCAGTGTTTATGTCCCAAAGAGATAAAAGAACACATGTAAGCACACTCCCCGCCTTATGTGCTGAACTTACTGTTGGAAAAACTTCTTCCAGTTTTAGGCAAAGTCTTATATAGTTAAAAGCTGCATGGAGAAGCAGGAGAGATAATATTATGTCTTAATAGTGATGTTATGATTATTATATTAAAAAAAATTGATAAAATATAGTATTTTGCTAACTAACGTGTCTGCTGTTTGTTGCAGTTTACAGTAAATGCCAGTGTAACATTTTAAAGGGCAGTGAAGTTTCGACATAAATCCTGAAATGGATGCAGTTATTTAGACTTCCATGTCTTGCCACTCCCAGTTTTGACTGATATCCAGTCTCCTTGATACTTAAAGCTACAATCTTGGTTTGATTGTTGTTTCAGACATACATACAGACATAAACTCAACTCAGTACCACCAACTACTTCCAACTATAGTTTTTGTAATGTTCAAAAACTGGATATACACCTTTCATGACTTTGTCATATTAATTAATAACTCTATTTTTTTTTAAAATGTTTTCAATGTTTTGCCAATGCTGGAATAGTGACCTTGTATGCTCAGTTGTCCAATATATCCAATATGACCCCATATCGCTGAAGTGTCCAGTCAGTTTTCTCCCATGACAAGCCAGTTTTTTCAAGCCTTGACCATAGAGGGTTCACACAATTAAAAATGTCTCTCCAATCACTTGACAAACCTTATGCCTCCAGATTATTCTAAAATTATTGAACAGGTTATTATAAAATGATTGACCAATAATGGCAAAAAAAAATGCATTGCCCACAGCTTAAAGCTGCAGTGCATAACTTTTGGTGATTTCCGTTGTGGTTATTGTTAATATTCTGCCTCTTTTTGGCTGTGTGAAATCATTTGACAGTGTTTTGAGTGTAACCCATTTAAGAGTTTGAGACCCGGATGAAATACAGGTTAGATTAGCCATTGCTAATCTTGAGTTACAGTTGTTTTTGCGACCAGTTTTTAGATTATTTTCACATAGAGCCTCAACCTCTGTCTTATTGTGAGAGAGTGATGATTTAATCAAGCAGTGGCTCGCTGCACTGTGCCTCAACCGGTTAGTGTTAGCCAAGCGTAGCATGATCCAAGCTCTGCTCTGCTTAGTAAGTGGACTGCAAAAGCAAGTCCACAGTGCAAAGTAAATGAAATGTGATTACTGAGTCACAGCCACATTTGTTAGCCTACTAGTTTGGTGGACTAGTGCCGGATCACTGGCTCGGTCATTAGCATCCTGCTCATGTTAGCAGTTACATATTGTCGACATCATTTCTGACATTCATTCACCCTGCCTGCCCACGCACACACACACACAGAAGCACTGGCCAGCTTGTTGTTGTGTCTGCTCACTTGCTCAAATTGAAAGTCTGTGATGCGTGCAAGGGCCGTTTGAAGTCCGCCGCCAACTCTGTGGCATTAAATTAGTGATAGCGCTGCAGCAGAAACGCCGGAATACACGTGCATGTAAGCAAAAAGCATGCTCGCTATAAAAAGAGGTGTGCGTGAAAACACAGTAAGGTAACAGGGCTTACAAGTCTGAAATTAAACAAGTTTATTCCCAGGCTCTGTCCGTCATGAACCCCGGTGCTGACATGAGTTCCTGTTGTACACTCCCCCTCTTTCCCCTCCATCTCAAGGATAGTGAGTAATAAGAAGCAGATGGAGCTGAGAGTAGTGTAGTCAGATTGTTATTTTAGCCCTCGCACAGCCACTTTTATGCCCTCTCTTTTCCTCTCAGGCCTGTATTCCATATTCAGACACTAAGTCCTGACCTTAACACAACACGGCAGCCTTAATATTTGAATATGTTACACCAATCGCTACAAGTTGAGGTACGTTTTTTTTTTTTGTTTTCAAAACACCCTGAAGGAGCTCTAGCCGGGGCTGCGGCAGTGTGTAGCCATTATTGCAGGGGAGAGAATTACATCAGAGGAAACAGGAACAGTTGCATTAATTAGGTCACTCCTTGTGTTTGAGCCTATATCCAGTTTTGACATCAAAGGTTGGCCAAAAACCTCTGACACAGGATCAGCTTTTACTTCATTTCCTCCGGCATCAAGATTAAGATCAAAGGTGCTTCTAATCTGATTTCAGGTTGGCTCCTAATAGGAACTTTTACCTCACTTTCCTCATCCTCATCAGGAGTCTGTCAGGTAGAAAGTTACACTTAAGATGATGTTGTGGTGGTATACTCGCCGGTGTGACTTTTGAAGTTTCCTTAAAAGTAAAAATGCAAATGTTTTACCATTACCACAGGATTAACCATTAATTATTAACCATTATAAAAGTGTAGCGTTGTGATGTTGATTGAGTTGTTTGGTGAGGAAGTATAATCAGGATGAATGCAGGTTGATTTTGTTTTCTCAGCTGACAGTAATTTATTTTCTGAGTACGTTCTTATAATCATCTGTGTTACAAAGAGAGTAAAGACTATTTTTTATATATATTGTAAAGAAACAGTTAGTATCATCTAAAAATACTAATCATGAACTATAAATGTTAGGCTCCCAGATGATGACATATATTGTGCTAACATTAATGTCAGATCATTACATTTTAACTGGGGTAAACAAACGCATACAAGCCTGGTATCAAGGGATGAACTAACTCCACCACCTCCTCGATGCTCAGCACACCATCAGTGCCAAAAGAAAGCAGGAAAACAAAGATGTCTCATTTAGATGTTTTTTTTTTAACCAGCATATATGGTGCATTTCCACTCTCGGTTACAATGCTTCCAGCTCATCTCCTTTTACAAGGCAAGGCCATTACATAATTAGCCACTGTCAATTAGATCACATCCTGTGCAGCACTGCCGGCTGAAGCCATGTTAATTAATCATTGGTCCCGAGAGGTGCCGTAGCTCCCTCGTGCTGATGTCATGGCCGCCATGGCCGCAGTTGGCTAAAATCAAACACCCATCTGCTGACTGTGGAGACAGAGACGCAGGGAGGGATTTCCCCACGCCATTTGTTTGTGTACTTGAAATTAAGTTAAATGGTCGTCTTCAATTTTACTGAAATATTAGACATTTTTAAAGCCACCTTTGCTCTTTTTTCCCCTTAAAGTTTTAAACATGTCTGCTTGACCAGCGCTCTCTGATACAGACTGATTAGAGACACAGTTCAAGAGATAGGTAATCTCATCGCACAAAAAATGTTGTGTTCCAATCTATGTCAACGACTAATTACACAGTTATTCCTTCTTTGCATAATTCATGTCTTGGATATTTCTGGGGATTCCCAGATTTTAAAACAACAAAAAACATGATACTCTTTTTATATATTTATAATCCATTTATTGTTGGTTATTTTAACAACAAATAGGCTGTTTACAGGTCTCAAGTGTCCAAAAATGTGTCACTTGATAGTTGGTCAAGTGTTCTGTCTTGGATAATTCTAATCATCATTACATTAGACCAATCCTATATGAACTGTTCAAAACAGTAACATTAAAACTTAATTACACACACACAAGCACACACACACATATATATATAGTTAATTACACATACATAAAACACAAGAAATATAATAATAAAAAAAAAAAGTGTTTTCTAAACCTGACCTCAAATGTTTTGTTTGTCACAATAGCATGTGATCATATTTGTAAACCTTAATCATCATCTGAGATTATTAGCTCAGCACATGGATGCTTTTTTACTGCTTTTATTCCATTGGAAGTCAATACTGTAGGATGTGATGTGTCCCAGTATTCATGTGTATGGTCTGTGCAGTCATGCAGACATGGCGCTGCATGTAGTTTTGATTAATCTACTGTGTGTAAGAGTGCATGTGTGCGTGCACGTTCATGTTGTCATAATCTCCCAGTGCCATGATCAAAGCAGGTAGGCCTGTGGTCACACACACTCATACACACACATACAGAAACACACACATTCCTCTGAACGGTTGTTACATGCCAGAGTCAAATTAGTCCATGGACTTTTTAAGTGGCACAAAAGGTTCAAATTAGAGACAGGACTTTGAAGCCGTACGATTTGCAGGGATACTCTGTAGCCCCTCGTGGTTTTGGGCTTCATATCATTGCTTCAGAAAAGAACATGTTCACATCAAAGGTTAACTGGGGCATGTGTACTGTAAGTTGTCACCAGCATAGCCCTGATTTCCAAACAGCAGGGAATTGGGACGGAGTGGTACATCGGCCAGGAAGAGGCATAGTGTGTAATTACATGAGAATTGGTGGGTCACTCTCAAGCCCTCTGACAGCATATTACAGACACAGGTCAGTCATTTTGATGAAAACAAAGATCGTTGTTCTGCAAATCAAATTCATATAGAAAGGAAAACCCTGTAGTGATATTGGACATAATCATGCATGATAAGAGGCACAATTCAAGGTTTTGTGTCCCACAGTCATGCTTGTACGTTAAGTCTTAAGCCCTCTCTGTGCACTCTGTGTCCTGTGTCCGACGTGTCTCGTCCACATCACGTAGGTTCACACATACATGGGTGTGTATGATGTATTACATTTTTATATTATCTTAACCACAATGACATGGTTAATTGACATAAGTTTAATTGTTGTAGCTATTATCAATACTTAAATTATATTAAATTATTTAATTTACAATAGCTCAAGATTATACAGTATATTCACTGTGTGGCAGTTTGACAGTTTTGTCTTAAGACAGACCAAAACCCAAAGGTATTCACTTCACTTTTTACAATATAGAACACAATTCAGAAAACACAGTAGGTAAATGAACCAGCTCACATTTGTCTTTTTTTTTGTATTATTTTTTTGTCGATTGCATCGGTTTTGCACTGTGTAGTTTGTCACACTCAAAGTCCTGATGATGTCAAGAAAATATGTCACCTCGTCTGTTTTCACCTAAAATGTGCAATTGTAGTAGTACTTTAGTACATTTTATGAGGTAAAACAATCTCTGATTGCCTTAATTATCCACAAACATTCATGTTGAAGTGTAAACCATCAAGTGTAAACCAGACATGTTTGGCTGAAAAGAAGAAAAATCAAGTAACACTGTCCAATTGTGTCCTCATTTTAGCAGATACTATCCAATTGTTGCATGGTAATATTGTTCTGTACTCTGCATTTGAGATTGTTCTCTGCAAAATAATAATAATAATAATTATAATAAAAAAAAGTTTAAAGTAACACTGTCCTAGTTATGTAGTTAGGTTTAGACACCTTGGCGAAAGCAGCACTAGGTTAGGGCTTGGAAAAGATTTTCCTCATCGTGTCAACATCCTCTCCATGAGAAAGAAAAGTGCCACATGGTTAGGGTTAAGGTTAAGGTCAAAACATGTTGCAGCAGTACAGGTTAAAACACATCAAATGTGCTTATAGTGACGGTAAAACACACAATGACAGGAGCAGTGTTTGTTTTCAATCTGGTCTCAAACTGTACTTTGTAAGTGATCCATTCATCTCCTGGAAAGAATGTCACCTCAAATGCTTTTTGATATTTAAAAAGAAAAAAAAATTGTATCTGGGAGATAATGTGGTCCTTTTAAAGTGTATTCAAGAACAAAGCTTTGTTTTTAATTGTTTCAAAGTATACAGTTCCTCTGTACATACATTAGGTCATATTTTTCCACAAACCCCAGACGCAACGAGAATAACTAAGTTAAAGCGAGGCCTACATGGGACCATGACCAACTTTTACCATCGTGAAGACAAGTTAGGACAACAAGTGTACATTTCAGCTTTGAGCAGTGAGGCTAATCCCAGACATATATTGGTGGTTTATAGAGATTAGAATCAGAAGGATGTTGTTGTCTTTGCTGTCCATCAAATTACAACAAGACTCTATGGTCTGAGCACATTCATTGATGCGAAGGCTGGGTATTGATTCAAAAATGTCCATACAGTATTGATATCGATATCTCAACTTTTGATGGCCATTCTTGAATACTTTTTCTTCAATACTCATTTTATGAAATATGAAAAAATCCAATTTCTGACAGAAATACGTTACACATCACGGTAAAATAATTTTAGTTTTATCCAGTCATCTTTTTGCAGTCAAACCATATTTATTTTTGTACAATATCAAGAGTTTAATTAGATTTCTCGTGTCGCTTTCAGTTTTCTTGACATAACTTCATTCATTAAACAAGCACCAGTCTCTCCAAACACACGCTCACATCTCCTGTGGGGAATGAGCTCTGTCTCTGCTCATTACTTCCTGCAGGCCTCAAGACAGCCAATCATGAGCACTGTTAGATCTTGGTGAAACAACATGCCGCTCATTTAGTGGCTCACCGGCACTGGAATGACAACACATTTTCAATATTAGCTGATACAGAGGGGAAGTTATTTTGTTACCACAGAAGTGTTGAAGCTGGACACCCAGCCATAATTGATCCTAGCCTTGAAAGAAAGATAAAAATCCATTGGTCATCTGTCTGTTTGTACCAACATGTGTCGAGTGTCCGTCTTCAACGGTGTTGCTCAGCACCATATGGAGCTGTCGGGTGCTTCACGGAGCCTCGGGCGTTCTTACCACTGCTAAGGCTTGTAGCATGGCACTTAACATCAGCTATGCTTCATTGTTCAGAGAGAGGAGAGGAGAGGAGAGTAGAGGGATGAGTGTTCTGTGTTGCTCCGAGTTCAGTTGTCTTAGACTGATAAATGCACACGCGTTGAGTTTTACTTTGATAATGAGATGCAGGTGGACTTTTTCAAGATGGGTTCACTCAGACATTTTTCACCCTGATATCAGAGACTAGTTTCAGGATTGATCAGAAACACTTGGACCTCCTGTTTTTTGTTTATTTGTTTCTGTGTGTGTGTGTCCCTGCCCTCACAGTATTGGTATATCTCTGAACAATAGACAGTAGCAGAAAAGAGTGCTACTGTTTAGTGGGTCTGCATCCAGGCTGAGATTGACAAGTTGATTGTATGTATTTTTTCTTTGTCTGAGTCCGTACCTCTGGGATGTGAGGGCAACTAGTTCTGTGTCATTATCAAAAAAAAATATTTGATGGTGATAAATGGTTGATATTTACTAGCATATTCACTGCACGTGTAGGCAGCAGCGTTTGGCTATTTCCTCACAAGAGGGAGAGAGGGAGAGATGGTGTTATCGCCATCCTCACCTTTCCTGACACTTGTGTGGCTCATCAGTGACTATGTGAAGTGACAGGCCACATCCTGGGGCAGCTGGCAGGAGCTGGCACACTGCAAAAGAACAGCATAACTCCCAGCAACACACAGGCTGCATGTCTCTCTCTCTCTCTCTCTCTCTCTCTCTCTCTCTATCTCACACACACATACACACAACAGTGTGCACGCGCACACACACACACACACACACACACACACACACACACACACACACATACCTCAGGCCATTCCTCAGTCTTAATTCTTAAACACATTTGCTCCAGTTCCCGCTGAGATGCTGCAGGGGAGACCGTCGGGGGATAGAGATGGGGCAGGATGCACAGAGGACAACCTCTTCACACGCTATTACCCTTAATACACACGCAGACACACACACAGAGCACATGTGTATATGGACAAACAGTTACCTATAACTGTAGACATACACACAGTTCAATTTAGGAGAGGTAAATGGATTTGGAACTGGCAACACACACAGAGATTTAGATGAGGTGGCAATACCCACTCTCCCCACATAACCTGGTTAGAGGTATTATGGTTTGTTACACACTGCATGTCCATATTCCTGCCCCAGACTAGTGAATACAAAGAAAATGTCTTTAGATGTTGCTGTTGCTTAAAACTGACTTGAATAATGTGTTGGAGTCAAGAGCCCATGCACTGGTTAAGAGGAAAACATATAATAATACAGATGTTGTGGATAAAATGATGAAGTTAACTCGTTGTATATCTGAAAAAGTTGCCGTCAAAACACTGCTATACATTTAGAAACTAAGGATGATATTGTGACAGTATTTGGTAGAGATGTACAGTACAACGACAAGAAGACAATATAAACCTTTTTCAGTTATGCGTTTGATTTTTAGACATTTCCCACGCTTACATGAACTGCTTTGGCTGATAGAAAAATCACAGACTCAGAGAAGCAACTATCAACATCTGTCACTAGTGATGGTTGAGTTATACGTAGATAAAGTGGTGATGGGAGAAGTGGAACAGTTTATGAAAAATAGTCATGCAGTCATGAACAAGAATACCCCACTGAGAAAAGACAGTATTTCCCTTTGTTACACCACAACAGATTAGCTATTTGAGTAACACTTCCAAATTTACTCTCAATTCTTAAAATGAATCGAGGTGGAAAGTGGGAGGAAGTATATTAGGCATCTCTGTGTTTAAATTGGAAAAACTTCTAAACTTTAGATAGATATAAAACTGCGACAGTTAAAAAAAAAAAATCCATTCAAAATATGAATGCCAGCAAGTTAAGTTTGTTTATGTTTTTTTCTTGAACTGCTAACCATGTACAAACTGAGGAATTAGCCTTCAAATATCACACTGAATTTGCCAGCATTAGTGGCTTGGCCTCGGGGATTTGGAGAGGAAGAAGGAGTGAGGACCAAAGATGAAAGTGTCCGGGGATCTTGGCAAAATCAAAAACAAATCTCTGGGAGCGTCGAGTTAACCCCTTTGCCGTTGACGGCTTTGAAGTGTTCGGTCATACAGTTAATTGTCAGACTCGGGATTAGAGGAAGGTGGTAACAATTTAACCCGGGCAACGAGAGGGCTGAAGGCCACTGCTCGGGACAATCAGGTGTTTGCAGATGTTGTGTGTGTGCTTGGGAAACGCGACGGCAAACTCCTGGATATGAGAGGAACACTTAACCAACCCGTAATGCTTTGTTTGCTCAAGCCTCCATCACATTGTAATTGGATGGGAGTGGGAACAGAAGCCAGCTGATTGGACAGCTGGTGTGCTTAACTGTTACTATTTTGGATGGTATGCTGGCCTGTGCCAGTGGCCCTTCACTATGTTTCCCCTTCACAATGAAAACTGGAGTATTCCCATTCCTGTGTAAGATCCTGATGGACAAAGTGCTCATCTGCCAAGAAAAAACATCGTAACTTGCAAAAATCTAATTACACAGGTTTTGAGTAAGAATAATAATAATTTACTTTTTTCAGAATGAAACATTTTGAGAATAAACCAATATTTTCTGCTGATTTCCAAAAGACATTTGGTCGCCCTATCTGCAGTTTTACTCCAAACCTCAAGGAAACAGGAGAAAATGTGCGGAAGCATTTACATTGAGTGAGAATGACAATGCAACTCTGTTCGCATTCTGGAGTGTTCTTTGAATCTGCTGAAAGCTGCAGTGAAGGACTTTTCACAAACACAGTATATCAACTGTTAAGCTCCGCTGAAATGTCTCTCTCAGTTAATTCCCTTCTGTCTGCCTTGACTACTTCACTGTCGTGTTTTTTTTTTTTTCTGCTGAGGTTTGTTTGTAACTCGCTGGCCGTGGTAGCAGCTGTCACCTCTGCTTTGTGCTGGTTCCTCCTCAGGTAAACTGGGTCAAATATGTTGCATGGGTTTGCCTGTGAGAAGGGGGGCAAAGGTGTGATTACAGAACTATATGATGAGCAAAATGCTCCTTTTCACAGTAAACAGGACACTGTTTTGCTCATTAACATCACATGGAATTACTGTACTTCCTTGATTTTTTTTTCACTTCTCATAGACATTTAATGTATCCTTGTAAAACCACAATATAGAACCCACATTTTTTTTTCCACTTTCACTTCCACAGAGCAAAGTCTAAATTAAACCCGATGCCGTTATTCAATACTGTTCAAACCCTTCAATAGCTTCACTGAGACTTTATTTGTCTTAAGATTGAGTAGCTGAATGTTTTAAAGTATTTGAGAACATATCATAATCTCAGTCTTTACAAAAGCCAGAATTGTTGGAGCAAACATTAATCTCTTGCATGAAGTTTGCTCTCATTTAATGCTCAACCACCACCCAACCACCACCTTTCCTCCTCATTAAATCAAGTCACACCACTTCCTGCCTTGGCTCTCAACACTGGCACAGGCTAATTGAATAAGAGCATACTACCAAGGGATACTGGGCTGGAATAACCATGCACAATTCTTTTATTTTCTTTTGTGTGAGTGATGATTGGAAACTCGGAACAGATTTTATTTTTTTTTAAGTCAATGCCTTACGCATGGTGTTGTTCAAATATGAGCAGCGTTCAACTTTAGCAGAGACAGTGCATGTCAACTGAGACTTGTTTAAAAGAGCATTACAACAGTCTGAGAATGACAAGATGACGGCATAAATAAGCATTTCAAGGTCAGAAAAAGACAGCTGGTTAGATTTTGGCAATACCATCAAACTAAATTAAAGAGATTTAATCAGGTTATTTGCACAGGTTTTTTTTTTAAATTGAGCCAGCGTGTCTTATTTTTTTGATTTCTAGAAGACAGTAGTGCTGTGATGGGCTTCGTAGGTGGTCGTGACAGTTGAGTACTGTATCACTGCTCCTGGCTGCTCCAGGTGTTAATGGCAGTGAGGCTGGGTTTTACATAAAGCGTCCAAGCTTTGTCACACAATGTATATGACCGCACATGACCCTGCCCCTGCTGGGAGGAAGAAAAGGCCTGGTGTTTCTAAAACATTTTGTCACTCACAGCTAAAACTAGGGCAACATAGCGGGACAAAATGGTCCATTCATTAAAATGAGTAACAATAGTTGCCATACATTTTCAATATGATGAATATAATGTCATTTTTGTGTGACTTGATAAAATAACTGATGTTTTATTGAGTTATTATGGCAGGTTTTTATGACACTGCTGCAGTTTTAGTACACAATTGTACAAATATCAATACATGACAGCACCATGTGTAATATTGAAGCAAGCCAGATTAATTCCCTCAATATTTAAAGGTGCCATATGTAAGAATGTGCCAAAAAACGGTTACATTCAAATTCAAAATACCGAGGTCTTTTAGGCTTTGTTTTCTGATGTAACTGGCAACCCATGGTTGCTCGGCAGCTTAGACTCTACTGACTGCAACATGATTTCAAAACATAAACATGATTTGCAGTCTGCAAAATGTTTTTTTTTAACGCAAATATTTTGGCTGTATATTAGGCGGATTGTATTGTTAAGCACTTTGTACCAGCTATAGCTGCTTAAAGTGCTCTATAAATAAAGTTGAGTTGAGATTTTATGGCCAGTTGCTTTAGATTTATTACATAATGCACCTTTAATATGTAGAGATTTAAACTGTAAAGCGTCCAATTCTCAGAATTTTTATAATAGCCTGTGGCTGAGTCATTTCAGCAACATGTTTGTCTAAATTGTGGAACTTCAAAGACTAAAAAGAAAAAAGAGAAAAAAAAAAATCTCTCACACTCGAGCTGACGAGTGATGACACTCGCTATCATTGTCTTTCCATATGTTCCCCATTTGACTTGGAGGAGCCTGGTACTGATGCTAACAGGTTATCGTCTTCGACATGAGCTGGAGCAGCAACATGTGCTCTGCTACCTCTGTGTTTCCTGCTCCAGTCCTGACCGGGTCATGTGGTGTGAGTCTAGCTGGATATCAGCCTGACACACTGTCTCTCTGGCACCACAAGGTCCATTTAGCTGAGGCTTTCATCTCCCCTCCTCTCCCCACACAACCCAATAGTATCAAAGCCTTTTTTTTTTTTTTTAAATCTCCTCCGCACGCGTCCCTGCTTATCTCTCTCTTCGTGTTTATTTCATTTTCATTAAAGCTCATTTGCTTTGTTTTTAGGGTCAGCATTGTCACATGTTGACACATTAATTCAGACTTTGGTGAAAATGTGACACTTCCCACCATCCTTCCCAGTCATCTTTTTTTGTTAGTTTTACATGTTATTATTGTACAACACTGCTTCATTGGTGTGTGTTCAGTTGCATAAAGGGTCTGCTATTCCAGCTCAATGTTGTTAAGCAGCATTGAATTATACGTAGTGGTTGGTTCTCATGTGCATTTGCTCCTTTCAGGGAGAGCTTCAGAATGTGCAAAAAAGTCTAGCTTTAGAGAGTGTGATGTAAGTAAGTGGCTAATGTAAGTAGACTATTCAGCAATATATATATATATATTAGTCTCATCTTTTTTTTTAAATATTTGAATGTCAAATTATATATTTTTGAATCCAATATGTATTAAAAGCTCCTTTTTTCTCTGATTTGATCTCCTTTTAAGTCGCTTTTCCATCCTTACCTCTCCTCTACCCCTTCTTCTTCATTGCTAACATCATCCATCCTCCCTCTGTCCCTCCCTTTCTATTTCCCCCTCTCTCTCTCTCTCTCTCTCCTCTCTCTCTCTCTTCTCTCTCTCTCTCTCTCTCTCTCTCTCTATCTTTGCATCTCTCGCTACCCTCTCTCTCCCCCATCCCGGGATCCCATTGGGGTGTTGTTTGTAAAGCATTATAATTTATAACGGAGCAGAGTGGATTTAATTTCAGTGCGCGGGGGCTCGCCAGCAGGGCGCCAGCCTGCAATCAGGGGAATCAGCCACTTGCACAGGGCCTGCAAACACACACACACACACACACAAACACACAGATCAGGACCCCCACACAGAGCCAGCTAGAATGGAAAGTATTATCAGTGGCCACAAACGGACAGTGTTTCTCGTCACCCAACTCCTCGATGCTCCCTGTGCAGGCCAGCACCTTCTCAGCTTCACTTTTAGCCCGCTGCAGCTGCTCTCACTCTCTCTTCCCTCTCTTGCTCTCTGTAATTTCTCTGTCTGCGTCTGGCTTACATTATCTGCATCTTTTTTTCTCCCCCCCCTCTCTCCCTCTTCTCTCCCTCTCTACTCATTGTCTCTCATTACCACTCATTACCTATTTGTTGAGGGGAGAGGAAGAGGCCTTCTCA